>NC_092873.1:401567526-401870557 GCF_028372415.1 Notamacropus eugenii
AATTAATTGAGAACTGAGTATCTCTCATCCATGAAATGTTAAAAATAAGATTTTAAGGACTGATCAAATGAACCAATGACTTAAAAAGTCATCTATTCTAACTCCCTCACATTATAGGTGAGGAAATTTGCTCCAGAAGATTAAATAATGTGCCCAAGATTACACAAAGTAGAAGAGGTGGGATTTGAACCCATGTCTTCTCACTTTTCCACTAGAGGCAGCTAGGTGGAGTAGTGGATAGAGTGCTGGGTGTGAAGTCAGCAATACCTGAGTAAATATGAGTATATCAGATTTAATCTGGCTTGATCAAATGAGGCATCCCACTAGCTGAATGACCCTGGACAAGTCATTTACTCTTTGGTTGTTCTGAGAACCAATGAAACAATCCTTAACTTGTAAAGCGTTTAGCACAATGCTTGGCACATAGTCAATGCTTAAAGATGCTTGTTCCTTCCCTTCCTACTGTAGTGGAAAAATACAATATATGAATTATGAAGAATGAATCTAATTGTGGATAGGGGAAATAGATAAAATGTAGTCCTCTGGTTCAAACAAAGAAAGCCATTTGGTGAAGGAGAGACATAGGAGTTATACAACTTTACAAACCACTTACATTTTTTGTTTTGAAATTTTATTTTATTCTGAACTTAAGAAATAAAACAAGCTCTTCTATAACATAGTAGAATGGGGAGGAAAAGATCATTGTACATGAAATTGCTAATCTATTATGTATAACTTCCTATTCCTTTTAAATATATAAAAGAGTTATCCTATAACTCTTTTTTCCATTTTTTTCTAGCCCTAGAGATGGCTATCATTAAACACAAATTTGTGTATATACATGTATATACACACATATATACATATATATATACACACTCACAAATATGTAAAACGATTCTATACATACTTCTATTTAACATTCCTTTCTCTAGATGCAGATAGTGTCTTCCTTCATATGTCCTTTGTAGTCCTTTGTAGTTAATTTGGGTATTTATAATAGTCAAAATAACTTAGTCACTCAAAGTTGTTTTTAAAACAATGTTGTTGCCATATGAAATTGAACCAGAAAGCTAGAATAAAAGGATTCAGTTCTCAGCCTATATCATACCTTGAGCTAAATTGATGTGCTTCCCATATACATGGGGATCCAAGCAGAAATTGTCATTCCATCCAGGCAACTCACCTCCTTTTTCTGCTCTTTCTGAGAACTCTTGAATTATTCACTTCATCTTGATCCTGTGATACTACATTTCCCTGCTGTCTCTGATGTGTTTCTTTCCTATCTTTAATTTTAGACTTTCAAAGGGCAACATTTTAAATCCTTACCTATCAGCAACTTTGGACATTTTTAACCGATGTCTGTCTAGCTGTATTTGCCAGTATTTTATCTGGAAAAAGAAAAGGAGGAGAAACAGTTACAGGGATGACAGATATGTTGCTCCAGTCAGAACTTCTATTTCCAAATTTTGAATCTGAGCAATGCTAAACTGACATTTAATGAATTCAGTTAGAAAAATTAAATAAAATCATTAGTATATAATGGAGGTAACACTCTTCTTCAAGTAATTTGTTCTATAGTACAATCTGGTTATGAGAACAGAAACCAGTATGATGATAGTTGAATATATTACCTGCAGAACAAAAATTATTAAACATTCTGCCTAATTTAATAAAAGAAGGTAAATGTCTTTTTTCCCCTTAAAGAGTAAACAATTTCTTCAACATCCCACTGACAAGCAAAGAACAGTCATATTTTAACCAATATTTCATTCAAAAAATAAAATTCATTCATCATTTGTAGTTAGAAACCTTTTGTCCAATTCTGATTCACTGCCTCTGAAGGCCAGACAAGAAACATCAGAGACACATGCTTAAAAATATCTGATCTCCAAATCCCTCCATCTGCCTTGACTGACCTGCCCTCTACATGAAATTACATGAATAAAACTTTAAATTAAAAGGCTTTCCATGGAAACAATTTCTAATAATGCATTGCCTCACATAGATTAAAAATCCATTAGAAAAGGGTTTATAATGTTTACACTACTGTTTAGTACATCATCAAGTTGAATGTTAATAATCCCTCTATAAGCTAATGCACAGTAGAGTATTAGGAGGAAGAGAGTCAAACAGAAAGAAAAAGAAAACAAAATGAAACTGGTCACTGAAACAATCTAAGGGATCCCATTATTAATGAACTGCAGAACTGGAATGTCAATATAAGTGAAGAAAAAAAGGGTGCTAAAGTCTTCAAATTCTCAGTTTTTATTCAGTATCACCCAACGGGAGCTATCTTAGCCACAGGAATATGTCAGTCAGTAGACAGTTATCCCCTAGGGTACAGCATATATAGCTTATAAGATTTTACCACTGCCTTAATTTAATTTATCTTTCATAACTATCTAGCTCCCTCATCTCTGGATAAGTGATTTTTCAAGCAGCCTCCAGATAATTAATGTGGTTTCCCAAGCATTATGACACCAGAAATGGGTGTCTTGAGAAAATATCCTCTCCATTAAATGAGATAATATTTGTAAAACCCCCTTACTCCCTTCCTTCCTTCCTTCCTTCCTTCCTTCCTTCCTTCCTTCCTTCCTTCCTTCCTTCCTTCCTTCCTTCCTTCCTTCCTTTTCTTCCTTTCATGTTTTGTCAGCTCGTTATGTGTGTGCTTAACAAGAATTCACTTCCCTAAATCTAATCACCCCTAAGTGACCTAATAAAATTGAATTCCTGAAATTTTGGACCAGATTTCTAGACAAGGGGTGAATGGGTCACCTACCAAGGTAACTAATTTCATGAGACTCACTCAATACATTGTCCTTTTTTCGTCTTTACAAACTTTTACTGTTAGTGTATACCTCAAAATTCAGAAGCTTTTGTGATGACTATATCTGTACGTGGAAAGCCCAGGAATGTGTCTGAGTGAGGAAACAGTTACTTTGCCCCTATAGAATATTGCTCTGTCCATTCCATTTCTTTACCCAGTGACCTAAACAGAGAATCTAAGAGACTGACTTTGAGATATAGGGAACCTGCCAACCTAAGAAGGTTTGGTAGTTGTTCACCAAAAAGAATTACCTGGTTTAGAACCTGGTCTTCAGAGATTACAGTTAAGAGATATGTGCAGTATTCACCATAAAGCAAGCAGGGGTTCTAAACCTCTCTGGGTTCTAAAACCTTTTGGTAATACAGTGATGTCCATGAACATTTTCTCAGAATAATCTTTTTAAAATAATTGCTGAAAGTGCTAAATTTCAGTTAGACATTAGGGTAGTGAAAATAGATCTCTCTCTCTCTCTCTCTCTCTCTCTCTCTCTTCTCTCTCTCTCTCTCTCTCTCTCTCTCTCTCTCTCTCTCTCTCTCTCTCTCTCTCTCTCTCTCTCTCTCCCCCTCTCTCTCTCTCCCCATTCAGATACCTTGAAAGTTATTTATGATCTAAGGATCACAGGTTAAGTTCTTTTAAACTAGAACTCTAAGAAAGAGACCTAAATCCCTGAATCAGGAAGATGAATCTGAAGAAAAAAAGGACTGTGAGTGCCCTAGGTGGCAGAGAAGACCTTGTCTTTATTCTAAGCATAGTGGTGCCAGGTCTGGGGATGTCCTGATATGAAGACGAAAGCCTTCACAGTCAAGACTTTGAAGGAACAAGATAGAAGGACCTGTGGGAGACTTTTTGCTGGTACTAGCCACTGACTAGCCACTGACTTCTGGCATTTCTAGCAGAATTTGAAAGGTTTTAAGCTAAGATAACACATCAATACCAATTCTTCCCTTGAGGAAATGAAAGCTAAAGAATTTAGATGAGACAGTAGTTACACAGCAGCAACTGAGCAGTATTTGGTAGAATAGTATCCAGGGGAGAATACCAAAAACACTACAAGGGAGCAGGACTGGCAGAAGATTAGTGACATCACATACCAATGACTCTATAATTGTGGAATTGTGAGTTGTCCTTCCATCAATATGCCTTAGCAAAGTGTGTTCTCACTATATGTTCCTCTTCAGGTGCGAGCCTTGGCCACATATATTCCTTGTCTGTATCCACTCTTTCCACTGATATATACATTTGTGGGATAATATATCCCAGACTCATGGGAAAAAGATTTTGTTGCTAATTTTCTTACTATATCCTTTATTTAAGTCATTTTGTTTTCTTCAAAAGGAATCAAGTCTTCTGTCTGACCATTAAAGTTAAGCATATTAGTCTAGACTTGTGAACCATAGTTTTAGGTTACATGGGCCCACAGAGTATTTTGAACCCAGGACAATAGTTTTCTATTGGCTCTCTAGTAAGTGAGTGAGGGCATGTGCCACAAAGCGCTATGTCTACACCAACAACGAAAAGTATGGAACTCAAGCAATAATGTGATAATAGCTTACTCATGTGTAGAGTGGCATTATCTCTGTAGGTTTCCTCACACATATGTATGGGCACATGTACATGCATGGGTATCTCAAGATTTCTCAAGTTCTGTGTCATAGAAGTCAAAATCATGGAATTAAAAAAAGATCATAGCTGGCAGTGGGGCCAAATTACAGGTCATACAGGAATTATGACTGAGTTTTCCATGTGGCCTCAAGCTTGGAGTCTTGGAAATATGTAAGGATGTGAAGAAGGCATACTGGAGCCTGGAATAGCTATGTCTGGCAGTGAAGTACCTAGGAAAAAGATACTATTTTTATTTTTAATAATTAGAGACCTGAGGGCACAGGAAAAAGTGATTTGAAGAATGAATGACTCAGAGAAGGATCAAATACTATAATATATATACATATATATAGAAAGCAGTTTGCTTAAAGACCTATATGTATTACATATTATTATTATTAAGGAAAAAATAAAAGTTTGAGTCTCACTGTTGTGTCAGATGAGAACATGACTTTTGAACACATATTTTTGCTACAGAATGGGTAAGAGGTGCACAGTAGCAGCACTTACCAGCTGGTTCTCAGTTTAGTTTTGCAATAATACTTTATCACAAGGCATTTAGAAAGTTAACAAACCTGTTGGTGTAATTCGTCTTCTGTTGGAGGCTTAGTTTCTGGTATGGGTGTGTGGGTTGGACTGTGGCTTCGAATATCATTTTGTAATCCATAGACTGACTAGATTTAAACCAAAACAAGAAACACATTAGTCCTTAAACAAAATTCATATATTTAATCTTCCTTTGAAGTCTTACTTTATGTCACCTCTTTGGTAAAGTCTTCCCATCATTTAAATTATGTTTCATATCAAAATTTCTAGGGCAAATATCTTGTGTTGAAAAATTGAGCCTTTCATTTTTGATTCATTAAACTCTGATTATAGATAGTGAACATGAAAGGACACAATAATAGATTATTTTGGGGGGGGTAGGAGTATGTAAGAGGTGGACAGAATACTGAGGATGAAGCTTAGTAACAATATTCTAAGTATAATCTTCAGGGAATGGAAATGGAAATAGGAGAGAAAACACAATAAATTCATCTAAGGCAAAACATGATGTAAGCTTTAACGAGAAAAGGAATAGAGTTCAGGGTTAAAAAGCTTAGATAAGGAGGAGACCTGGCTATCTGAATTATTTTATGATAAAAGAACTAAAACGTGATGGGATCTCAGAGGTCAGTTAGCCCAGCCCCATCATTTCACACATCAGGAGGCAGAGGTTCGGGGGGGATGTTAAATGATTGATGAAGATCATACTGGTTGTAAATGTTAAGGGCCAGTTTGGAACCAAAATCCAACCATCACCATCATCATGTTCCTCTCAGAATCAGTATTCTTTCCATTGTACCATGCTGTCTACCCAAGGCAGAATTCAGTTTCTAGTTATGTTTACACATGTCACTTTGTCATTAGTGACCCCATTTGGGGTTTTCTTGGCAAAGAGACTGGAGTGGTTTGCCATTCCCTTCTCCAGCTCATTTTACAGATGAGGAAACTGAGGCAAACAGGGTTAAGTGACTTCCCAGGGATCACACAGTTAGTACGTGTCTGAGGCTGGATTTGAGCTCACAAAGATGAGTCTTGCTGACTCCAAGCCCAGTGCTCTATCCGCTGTGGTGGCAGTGTTCACATGATCCTTTTAAAAAATACCCTCGGCTTCAGCTTTCTCCTATTTACTTTAGTAGTGTAGTGCATAGTGAGCTGGCTTTGGAGTCAGAAAGAGGTCAAATGCTTTTTAGTTCTGTGACTTTAGCCTTTGTTTGTCTCAATCTCCTCAACTACAGAGTGGGGATAGTAACATCTCCTACCTTGCAGGGTTATTATGAGAACTAAGATAACATTCATAAAAAGCACTTCGCATGATGCCAGGAGCATAATAGGTCCTATATAAATGCTTATTCCCTACTCTTCCTCCTCAGTCCATAAAGTCTGAGAATTACCAGAGAAAAAATTTAATGGATGCTTTTGGAATGAGTGGGAAGTTAGGGGACTTGGAATCAGAAAGACTCATCTTCATGAGTTCAAATCCAGCCTTAGACAAGCATTAACTGTGTGACCCTGGGCAAGTCATTTAACCCTGTTTGCCTCAGTTTCTCAGCTGTAAAATGAGCTGGAGAAGGAAATGGCAAACCACTCCAATACCATTACCAAGGAAGATGAAACACTTCATAGCCAAGATTTTGAGGGAACAAGAGAGAAGAACTTGATGGGAGGCTTTTTACCGGTACTAGCCAATGACTTCTGGTTTTTGTAGCAGAATTGGACGGGTTTAAGCCAAGATGAAGTTTGGAAGAACTGAACACAACTGAAATGACCAAATACCAACAACAAAATTGGAGTGAGGAGTATGACAGCAGCCCTAATGCACTATTTTGCTTGGCTCCAATACCTGAAGGTGAACTTTTATATTTTAAAAGCCACGGTTGATATTTAGACTGAGATAATGACTTAATACTTTCTAAACTACTCTCTACAGCATACTATTTTTTTTTATCTTTATAGAGATTTGCTTTGTCTCAGATTAAAAGTTATGATGACTGGCTGTCATAAGTCAGCGCTAAAGTTTAAGATCATAAGAAAAACCAGAAAACTTAAAAAGGAATCAATATATAACAATTAAGTAAATGAAAAAAGAATAGAAGTGAAGCATACAGAACTAGTAAGCCTGATTCATTATTCCACATGTATTCCAGACAAATCGTTCCTTCTGGGATCTTCAGATGACCGAACTGAATCACTAAATCTTACCTTGGACCTCTGTAGATGCCATCTAAATAGACTATGAGTCAACTTGTCTGTCATTTTACAAACCCTCTTAACTCTGGAAGGACAGTGGATGAAATAAAAAGCTTAGACTTTCTTTTTGTTGCATTACTTAAGCTATGAATAAGATCTATGATTCCATCACCATTTTCCTTTCAGATCAAATACTGACATTTAGACTGTCATGTCCTATAACATGAGTTTTTATTTTAGCAAGCAAAAATGCTAGGTGACTTAGCTTTATTTGGACTCTTTTAGAAGATCCTTAAAAACATACCTCTTTATGAAGAACAAAAATGAGAAACACAAAAACCCAACCAAAAGTTTATAACCAAATTTCAGTTGACAGCTTCAATAGGATACTGGATTAAAGTAAGTAAAACCAAAATTATGTGGGAAATTAAAATATTGTAGATAAAGAAGGAATAAGATGATCTTAAAGGTCCCTTCTAGATTCAAAATTCTGTAATGGAGGTTCCATGCAAGTATAGGCTCATCAACTTGTTCAAATGACATCTCCATATGGAGATCTCTAGGAAGAAGATGGCTTCTCTCTCCGTGGAAGAAGCTATGGAAGGAAATGGTATCTGTCCACATAGAGAATTCTAAGGAGCTGCTTTGGAGAAAATTGTGATGACACATAAAATATGTAGACTTTCTATAACTGGTTCCAGTTAGCTAAAGATGTGATGAAGAAAAGGCTTTTTGATTTGCTGCAAAGAGATTCAAAGAATCCTATCAGTCTCAGCCTCCCCCTCTGTGTCTCAGGGCTCTTGTTGATCAGTGAAGGGATTGGAGCCTAAGACCTGAATTCAAAAGGTCAAGACGGCTTCTTGGCATTCTGTCATACCTGAATTCAGGTTTGCAGCCAATGCAATATTGATATATATTAAGGTGTAAAAATAATGGAGCCTTCTTCAGCATCCCATCCATCCAGAGTCCAAGTTTCATAGCCTGAGAAGTTAGGAGTCACCTTTAGGAGTGGTTTTCAGGACCTCAGTCCAGGAATAACTCATTTGACAGTGATACAGTCTTTAGATGTGGACTTGATTGATGTGACCAATACCATGTAGGAACTGAGCAAAATTGTGAGCTTAATCATACCTTTCCCCCCATACCTCTAATAAGTCAAGGTGGTATAGGACTGTTAAAGTTAGTGGTGGTATAAGATTGTTAAAGTAATTGTTTGTACCTTTGTTCTTGCTATATCTATGAAGTAAATACTCCTGTATAAAATCTAATCAATCTTAATTGGTTAAATGGAACTTGAGTACTCTTAACTGGACCATAGTTCACGTGACCTCTACTTATAACCTCTCACAGTACCCTGAAACCCTTAAGAGGAAGATGTAGCCAGAAGGGGCCAAAGCAAGTCATTTTAAAATTCTGCAATTTTAAGAGGTCATATTTCTTAGGTACCTGAAAGTCTCAGTTTATGAAATTAGTTTAACTGCTACATTGTCCACACCAAAAGCAATAGACTCATGAGGGGTAGATCTTAGGGAGATTGGCTATTGACAATCAAGTGACTCAGGGGTTTCAATTTTGACTGATCCCCAAAGTAAACGCTTCAGAGTTCATTGTACTACTAATATAAGACTACAGATCTGTTGAGATTCAGAAGCCAGAGAAGAGTATGTAAGAGAATCACAGTTTTAAATGATATTTTTGGAAGTGTTAGGGACTAATATTTTGCAAGTATAAGAGAAAAGTGGGCTGTTGCAATTATCAGCTGGCTGCGGGAGAAAGACCACTGGACTTGGACTTATAGAATGTACTCTAACCCTAGCTTTGTCACTTACTGTCTTTGTGACTTCGAGCATGCCATTTTGCCATTCAGGATCTCTGTTTACTTATCTATAAAAGGAGAGAGTTAGACTAGGTAATCTATGAGGTTCCTTTCAGCTCTAAATTTATGGTCTTATCAGTTGTAGATTGATCCAACATGGCTTATTTCATAGACACTGGAGACATAGAAATTGATTCCCCTTCTCATGGGGGTATTTTGAGGCTTATATCCATTGCAAGTACTTTGAAATCTTTGTGAAAAGAAGTGACATGCTATTTGTGGAACATATAAGAGATATTTGAGTTGGCTAATTCCAAATATCAAACTCAACTATTAATCCAAGGGTTTCTGAGTCTCTATTAATTTCAAAATTTATAATCTTACACACACATATATACACATATATGAGTTCATAGCTTCATCACTGAATCTTGCAATCATGTATCTGTGCATGTACATACATATTTATGTTCAGTTAATGAACATACATGCAACTCAGAACTTGTTAAATAAAGCGAAAATTGTCTAAACCTCAGGACTGCATTTTTTAAATAAATCCGTTAAAGCAATATGCTTGAACATCATACATTGGCATCTTGAAGTAAGGATCCATGTTCAGCGGAGGCTTCTACAATGACTTCCCTTACTATATAATACTGTATAGTAGCAAGTGCACTAGATGTGCAATAAGGGGGGATCTAGGCTCTAATACCACCCCCTACACTAGTCATTTGAAAAATGGGCTCCTCACTTCTGATTCTGGGAATAACATCTTTAAGACTTATCTCACAGATCCGTTGTGGGCATTAAATGTGATTTTAAAAAGGTGATATAATAATAGTCAGAATTATGATAACAACTAACATTTACATATCACTTATGTCCTAGACACTGTGATAAGTACATTACAAATATTATATTATTTGATCCCTACCACAACCCTAAGAGTAAGGAGCTATTGTTATCCCCATTTTATAGAAGAAGAACTAGACAAATAGAGGAAAAGTGACTTGCCCAGAGTCACAGAGTTAGAAAGTGTCTGAGGCTAGATTTGAAGTCAAGTTTTTCTGACTCCAAGTCCAGTACTCTATCTATTGCACCATCTGACATTACAAACTTTTAATCCTATATCAATGTTAGCAATTATTACAAACACATAAGTGCACAAATATGTTTTAGAGGTTAGGTGGATTAATGGATAGGGGTTTAGATATGGCCCAGAAAAAAGCAGCATTCAAATTCCATCCCTGCTACTTACTAGCTTTTTGACCCTAGGGAAATACTCTGCAACTTTTCATGTACAACATGGAGATACTGTACTACATTGTTTACAAGATCCCCTGTATTTTTAAATCTATGAGCCTATGGTCTTATTAATGTACTTATTATTTAAATAAACTGAGATTGTTCCTCCCCCAAAGAATAAACTGGACTTCACAAATTTGTTCACTGTTTTTCATTACTATGTATATTAGTTAATGTTTGCTCAAGATCAGTAACACTACACTAATATACAAGTCAGGAAAATAGAGGAAAGCAACAGAGAACAATAGGGAGGGTGATGGAAATTAACAGTATATTGTTGCTTCAGGAGACAAAGAAACTAGAGAAGGCTGTCAAAATTTCCATATGATTGGAATACCTAACTGCATACCAGAGAAGCATTCACTTGTAGCTAAGAATTCCCAAAGAATTTGAGAATGATTCATTCCTGAAGCGCATATTTTAATCTCCAATTTCCTTTTGTGTTCATGAATCATATTTAAAAATTGTATATACCTACACAGAAACACTGAGGGTAAATTGCTACTAATATAATCTTTATATACCTGGCAAAAATACCAGGTATGTGTTAATTGACTACTTCTAAATATTAGAGCAGGAGAACAAGACATAAGGAGAGACAAGGTGGGGTAGAGGGAGGGGAACAGGGATAATAACAAGAAAAGTGGAGGGAGAAGACAGAGAGAGAGAAGTGAGGGAACAGAGACCATGAGAGGATTAGGAGGAGGTTGGAACAATCTGTGTCTGAGTTTACAGTCATTCAGTCATGGCTATATATATATATATATATATATATATATATATATAAGACAAATAGAGCATTTAAATTATTTCAGAATCCTAAACATTATTGTTGTTTTGGTTGGGACTAATTCTAATAAATTCAATGTGACAGAAATTGTGGAGCGAGATTTACAAAGAGAAGAGAAAACAATTTTTGAATAGTCTAAAATGGAAATATGCTATAATAATCATGATGTCACTCTTTAAGCCTGTTATGTTCAACGGCCAAGATCTTGGTGTTGACTCTGGAAATCATTTTGAAACTGACGTATAGGATCGGAGGTCAAGTCCCTTTTGTAGAGTTTATTTATTTTTCCATCTTTTTAAGGGGTTACATTTAGATGGCAGCATTTCTAGTCAGTACTTTTCAATCCAACAGAGAAAGCTTTTGAATGCTCTATTGACAAAATATCACTATGGAGTCTAGTTCTAAAAAAAAAAAGAGAACATACATCCATCCATTTATGTTCAAGTTGTTCTCAGCAATTCCAGAAGTGGGACAGAAGCTGCTAGGTATAATCCAGGTTTTTTTGTTTTTGTTTTTCCAAATCAGAATCTATTTTCCCTAGGTTTTAGTTGGGGAAAATTAACATATAAGAGAAAACTGTGAACAGGATCTCTTCCCAATTCATCAGGAGAGAACAGGAGTTACTTCCCTCAATATTTTTGGTGAACTGTATTTTTGTTTTGTTTTGTTTTGTTTTCATCTTGCTCTCCATCGTAGCTATGAGTGCACTCATGCTATGCCTTTGAGGAGAGTTTCAAAAGGCTGATGGGTGGAGAGACTGGCAAGAAATAAACAGAGTAATAGTTGTTCGTTTTGTCTAGCTTTGCCTTCTCTCCTAGAGGCAAAATAAAAACCCTTTCTGACTGCTGTATTTGAACTGGTTTTATGACACTTGCTGAAGGTTGATGTTGTTTTTTAAACCCAGGTACTAAGGAGAGCTGCCTTGAATTAAAAGTATCTTATTATATGAAGAACCTTGGCCTCTATTCAATATGCCCTCCAGCTGTCGTTGTTCATTTGTGTCTGACTCTTAGTGACCCCATGGACCATATTGTTCATGAGGTTTTCTTGGCAAAGATACTGGAATGGTTTGCCATTTCCTTCTCTAGTAGAGAAGCTTATTGTAGCTGCATTCTAGGCAAACAGAGTTTAAGTGAATTACCCAAGGTCACCCAGCTAGTGTGTTCGTCCTTTGTTGCCAAAGAAGACCATGCCATCAGAGAAATGATGACATGACTTGCACTTGACTTTGTTTTGAGTGAGGGAGGGCTGTGCAGGTCACCAGCCTCACTTCTCCTCCAGAGCCATCTGTATCCAGTGACCAGATATTCATCAGGATGACTGGAGATGACCCAGGATGAGACAATTGGGGTTAAGTGACTTGCCCAAGGTCACATAGCTAGTAAGTGTCAAGTGTCTGAGGTGAGATTTGAATTCAGGTCCTACTGACTCCTGCACTGGTGCTCTATCCACTGCACCATCTAGCTGCCACCACACAGCTAGTAAGCATTTGATGACAGATTCGAATTCCAGTCTTCCTGATTCCAGGTCTAACACTGTAGCACTGAGTCATTTAACTGCCCCATCCTTTAGTTATACTATTATATGAATAACACTATCAAAAATGCTTAGTGATTCTATCTGGCAGGCACTCTCTAGTTTATTCAATAACTCAATAAATCAGCATTAATTAAGCAACTACTGTGTGCCAGACACTGGGCTAAATACAAACACAAAAAGTGACACAGTTTTGACTTTAAAGGAAATATGAAGACTTAAGGAAGAGTCCATGAAAAGAAGTGTCCTGATCCTAATTAAAAACCATTAACAGAAAAGTGTCTTACAATTTTAATTTTTAATTCACTGTTGAGAAAAAAATTTTCTCCTTAATTTTTTGAAAGTATGCCTTCTCCTATTGTTTTCGTCCTTCATTCTGTGTCTATTTTACCTCCTCTGACTTGCAATTATGTAAGATGCTTACAATTATGTAAGATCTCTTCATGCTGATTCTCTCTCCTTGAGACCTCAGCCCCATTCTGCCTTTTGGAATTTACTTCTTGCCAGGTCTTCTTTGAGCTGAGGCTATACATGACTGAGCATCATCAGCCAACCTCTCATGCAGTTTTACTCAGGACAGTGAGAAATGAGATATTTTTGAGGTTTCAGAAAACAGTACTTTAGATTGATCCCAGATTTCTTGCTTATCCAAGGCAAGGATGGTGAGTACAACCAGACAAGTAAGTGTTCAGTAAAGCAACAAATGTAAAGGAGAATTCTGGTTCCTGGTGTAAATTCCATTTCTTTGGGAAGGGCATTGGTGGTGGCAGTAGTAATATAGTACAGAGTACAATCTGCTTCTTTTAGGGCGGGCATACAAGGAAGAGGGTTACCCCATTCCCCAAAGAGGCCAAAAGAAGAAGTAGATACAAGGCTTGGAGGTGGCAGTGAGATCTGTCTGTCTGTGTTCTTCCTCCATTTTCAAAGACCATGACATCAGAGAAATGATGACACGACTTGCACTTGACTTTGTTTTGAGTGAAGGAGGGCTGTGCAGGGTCACCAGCCTCACTTCCCCTCCCAGATCATCTGGATCCAGTGGCCAGATATTCATTAGGATGACTAGAGTTTAGGAGAAGGATATGACTATTGGAAAGTGGCATCACACAACGAAGAAATTGTAGACAGTAGGACTATTGTACAAAGGAAGTATGTCTGCATCTTCCTTCCTCTCCCCAAGACTCTGACACCCTGGGACAAAGCCTTGTTTACCCTGCCCTAGTTATGACTCTGTCGAAACATGGAAAAGAAAACAACAAACTTTGACGTGGCTGTAGCCCAGGTTCTTCCTGTGGATAAAGGACCCCATCACCCTCACCGAGGCAATCAGAACACTTGCTACTTTACCTTTCGAGTTTTGTGAGGGTTCCTCATTCTGGATGATTTTTTAATATCCACTTCGGTTGTGTTTACACAACCAGGCTAGAAATGGAAAATAGAGAAAATAGCTCCTTGAGAAAAGAGTTGTTCATCAGCGCATTTCTCTGCATATTAATGACAGCCGTTGGAAACATTGTGCATACACAGTGACAAGGAAAAGCACTGGGAGTTCTCCCTAAATTGCCTTAGCAGCCCCTATCAGCCAAAGCTGTTGTTGAGACAAAGAGGTTACTCTGTTTGACTTTTTACTCTCTACATTTTAAAACCTCCACTTACCATACAAAATATAATGCTCAGAAAAACACAGACAGGTTTGGATGTGAGTATGAGGAATTCTAATGATAATTTCTCCCTCTGCAAGGTCAGGGAGAGAGTCTACACAGTCCTCCTATGGAATGGTGCCTTCCTGGCTGATCTCCTGGCACTATCTTCCCTGGAGTGTAGAATGTTTACTTGGTCAGGGTATTATTATTATTAACATTACTATATAGTTATTTGGTTTACCCATGTTGAAAAACCAAAATGACATTTGGTCCGGC
This sequence comes from Notamacropus eugenii, assembly GCF_028372415.1. Classification (NCBI taxonomy): domain Eukaryota; kingdom Metazoa; phylum Chordata; class Mammalia; order Diprotodontia; family Macropodidae; genus Notamacropus; species Notamacropus eugenii. Next base: position 401,582,058 of record NC_092873.1, read on the forward strand.
CAACTCCAACACTCCAACTCCAGAATGAATTTTTTACAGTGGTTACAAATTCCAGGAATTGGGGAGTCCATGATGGAAACATTTGTTCCTAGGCAACAATATGTGTGTGGCCACTGGAGTGCCACAATGAAGACTATAGAGAAAGGAACTGGTATACTGTATTCTATACACATAGAAGTTCACAGATCTCACCGGGCTCTTATTATCCCCTGATATGTCTTTGTAATACAGGCACGTGTGGGAAAGAGGAGGATGTGAGTGGTCAACAGCCACCCTTTATAATCTTCTTCAATCTTTAAAATTCTTATTCTTTTACTCAATGACAATGATCCTACTAGAGTTGCACAACAAGTGGTGGCAAAATTAACCAGATTCATGACTAATGAGCATTTTCCCCTTTTGGTGATGTTCCCAGTTTATGAACAGCATTGTTGAGAGAGAAAGAGTGCTTTAGGTAAAACTAAACAAGTTTTCCTTTTCTTTCTTTCTTTTTGTAATTTGGAAGAGAAAAGAGGAACAGGGAAAGGAATATTTATAGGTTCATCAGATCTCAGAGTCAGAAGGGACCTTCTCAATCATTCATGATTTAAAAGCAATGGAAAGTTATTACTGACATGGATTTTCCTTTTCTTTCCTATTTTTGCCTTGCTGATTAAGTATATCATAGCAAAGAGAAGAGGTAAGGCAGGCCCAGATAGATAACTCAAGTCTTCTTATGTCTGGCCAAAAACTTCAAGGTGCTTTATTTACTCAGGATCCCAACCCAGAGAAGATGAGGAAAGAAGAATCAGGAAAGGAGTGGGAATGATGAGAAGCATTTGGACTAGTTAAAGAAGATTCTTCTCCCAGACAGAGACAAACAATTAATAGTATAAGTTTATTTTTCTCAAAACTTTTGCTGATATGTTTTATTTTTACAAATCATTTATAAATGATTGCAAATTTGTGAGAAATCTCTTGTAACACATTAAAAGGGTTAAGTAAAATTAATAATACGTATTAGCTGTGTGACCTTGGGGCGAGTCACTTAACCTCTCTTAGCGTCAGTTTGTTCATTTGTAAAATGGGAATAAGAATAGTCCCTTCCTCACAGAGTTGTGAGGATCAAGTGAGAAAATATATGTATAGTGCTTTGTAAATCTCAGATTTTTACATAACTGTTAGTATCATTATTAAATACTTAGGGGCAAATAAAAATATGAGAACAGGTTTTAAAGTACACAAAAGTCTTATACTTATAATATCAGGAATGCTTCCATCAAGAAGAAATAGTATAGGCAGTTTTCAGATGAAGAAATCAAAGCTATCTATAGTCATATAAAAATGTTCTAAATCATTATTGATTAGAAAATGCAAATTAAAATAGCTGAAGTACCACCTCCCACCTATTAGATTGCCTACTATGACAGAAAAGGAAAATGATAAATGTTGGAGGGCATGTGGGAAAACTGGGACCCTCAGGAATTGTTAGTAGAATTGTCAACTGATCCAACCATTCTAGAGAACAATTTGGAACTATGCCCAAAGCGCAAAACTGTGCATACATTTTGATTCAGCAATACTATTACTAGATCTGTATTCCAAAGAGATCAAAAAATAAAAAGGACCTATTTGTACAGAAATATTTATAGCAGATCTTTTGTGGTGGCAAAAAATTGGAAATTAAGGGGATGCCCATCAATGGGAGAATGACTGAACAAGTAGTAGTATATAATTGTGATGGGATACTATTGTGCCACGAGAAACGACAAGCAGGATGTTTTCAGAAAAACTGGGAAAAACTTATATAAACTAATGCAAAATGAAGGAAGAAGGACCAAGAGAATGGTGCATACAGTAACAGCAATATTATATGATTAACTATGAATGACTTAACTATTCTCAGCAATACAATGATCCAAAGGACTCATGATGAAAAACTCTAAATTTTTCTAAAAAAATCCACATTCAGAGACAGACTTGATGGGAACTAAATGTAGACCAAAATATTACTATTTTTCACTTTATTTTTTCATGGTTTGTTTTTCTTTTGGCCTGTTTTTTTTCACAATATAACTAATATGGAAATATGTTTTACATGATTGTATATCCATAATCAATATTAAATTGCTTATCACCTTAGGGAAAGGGGGAATGTGAGGGAGAGAGAAAATTTGGAACTCAACATTTCTAAAAAATTGAATGTTAAAATTGTCTTTACATATAATTGGTGAAAAATAAAATATTATTTTAAAAAAGAAGAAATATCATTTTTCCCTTTTTCGAAGAAATCAAGACCTATGTATGTGTATGGAACACTGCATATACTATCATATTCAGTTAATATGTTATTAGGTGTTGTTTTCTTTATTACAAAGGATGTCTCTCTAGGTGACAGAAGGACATATTTAGGGTGGAAAAGACACAATAAAAAGATATCAATAAATATTAAAACAAACTTGTTTTCAAAGGTACTAGAAATAGCAAACACCAGATAACATCAAAAAATTAAACTGACTACACCTTAAAGATGGGAAATGTGGGAGTTATTGATAAATCAGCAGTGTATAATAAGACCATTAACTTATTACAACAAATACCAGCTAAAAGAAAGGATAAAGAAGCTATGGAATGAATTTCAAATTGATCCACCTGACTTATTAAATAAACCCTTAAAACCAAAAATAGAAAATCATACAAGGAACAGATATTACTATTTTCCATGGAAATCTAATCAACATAAACTAAATCACTACAGTGTCATGTGGAAGAGTTTAGAAACTATCTTAGCCGAAAACTTTATCTCATTCCTTAAAAACAGGAAGAAAAATTACATCTCCCAACTATAGACCAGTGAGCTTCACTTTGATATCTGGTCAAATGTTATAATAAATGTATTATTAAAGGGATTGTTAGTGAATATCTAGAAAAGTAAGCAGCGATCACAAAGGGTTAACATGCCAACATAATTAAAATCATTTGGGTGCTAAACTGATTGGGTTGGAGAGAGGGTAGCATGTATGTATGGTTTTCCTAGATTTTAATAAAGCTTTTGATGATCTTTAAAGCTATTCTTCTGGTAAATATGAAGAGGCTGAAGATAGATGGTAATATAATTATCTGGATATAAATTGTCTTTATTGTACAAAATACTAAATTAATCATTAATAGTTAATATCATCATGGAAGAAGGAAGCCAGCAGAGTATCCAGGTATGTGTGCTTGGCCTTGTATGATATAACATTTTTATTAGTGACTTGGATAAAAGTATAGATGGCTTCCTAATCAAATTTGCAGCTGACTCAAAGCTAGGAGATATAAGTAATGTCTGGAAGATAGTCAGAATTTGAACAGAACTTGGCAGGCTAGATCATTGGATTTCATCTAATAATATGAAATTTAAGAGGAACAAATATAGTTCTATGCCTTATACTTGGATTTACTTTAAAAATCTACAAGTATAGATAGAGGAGACATGGCTAGAGATAAGTTTGTCTGGAAAACATATGACTTTTAGTCTAATGCAAGCTCAACCTATGTCAATGGTGTGATATCAAAGTTAGAGAAACTAACGTGATCTTAGAGTGCATTAAAATATGCATGATTTCAAGGACTAGGGAGGTAATCGTCCCATTGTGCTCTGACTTGGTCAAGCCGTATCTGGAGTATTTTGTTCAAGCCTAGGAACTACATCTTAGAAGGGATATTGAGAAGCAGAGAAATCTCCAGATGAGGGTAACCAGAAGGTGTCAGACCTGGAACTCATGCAATAGGAAAACTGATGGAACTGATGATGTTTAACCAAAATAAGAGAAAACTTATTGGGCAAGCGATAACTGTCTTCACTTACTTAAAGAACTATTAAATGAATGAAGGAGTAGAATTCTTCTGTTTGGCCCTAAATTGCAGAACTGAGAATGATGGATGCAAGTCGCAAAAATTGACGTAGATAAGAATCATGTAGGATAAGAAGCATTGATGCACTACTGAAAGGAGTGCCTATATTGATAATATCACATATTCATTTAAATGTGAAAGTATGATATGGGTTCATTAAAATATTAGAAAAAAATAGCTTCATTGAAAGAGTGGTATGGGGAAAAGAGTAATGGACTAAAGAGCCAGGAGACCTGGTCTAGTGCCATTTCTCAGGCAGTGAAGTAGCATGGTGGATAAGAACACTTGGATTCAAGTCAGAAAAATCTGAGTTCAAATCCAAGCTCAGAGACTTAGTATTCGTATGACTCTGGGCAAATTACCTAACTTCAGTTGGTCTCGCTTTCCTCAACTGTAGCATACAGATAATAATATCATCTACCTCTCAACATTGATTTGAGGATCTAATGAGATAACCAAAGCACTTAGCACAGTCCCCTGGAACATAGTAGGTGCTTAATAAATACTTGTTTCCTTTTTTCTGTCTACTCAACCCTGCCAGTTTCTGCCACTAATCAACTACAGTAACTTTGAATGTGTTGCTCAACCTTTCTGGGCCTTATTTTATTTGTATAATAAAGGGTTAGTGCCAGGTGATCTAAAGTCTCTTTTTCTTTTAACATTAATTGATTCTAAAATCATAACCATAGTATCCTCTCACCAGGTAGAAGAGTCATCATCCAGCTCCAGGCATTCCTTTATAACATACCTGGCAAATGGTCATTTAACCTCATATTAAAGATTTCTAATAATGAGATATCTGCTGCCTTTTGAATCAGTCCATTATGGTGGGAGAATAATTTAGAGTAAGCAGTACTTCCAGTTCCTCTTAACCGTTACTGTCTGGTGGCTGTTTACTTTTAAAGCCAGCCTTGTCTTTACCCATGGCATGCTTAAGTTCATGTCCTGGGACTTATGTCCTCTAAGGCATCTGGTATTAGTTGTCAGAAACCTGGACTTTTACTCAAATGGGTCTGTGATCTGTTTTTGATACAGAACTTCTTATAGTATACAACATGGAGGTAATGGAGTAGGAGGAATAGGATAAAGAGAAGAAAAAGGAGGAAAAGAAAGAGAGAAGGATAAAGAGAAAGATGAGGAGGAGGAAGAAAGGAGAAAGGGAAGGAGGAGGAAGAGGAGGGAAAGAAGGAGATGGAGATGAAGAAGAAAAGAAGAAGAGGAGGAGAAGAAGAACCTCTATAAACCACGGAGTGATAGAGGTCAATCCCTCGTGAAAATGTAGACCATCCTTTTGTGGCAGAGCTGATGTTCTCCGCTCAATCTACCACAAGCAAGCACCAAATCCATGGGGAACATAAAGTAATCTATAACACCTTAAGTATCTCTTTCCAAATAGATGCAAATGTCTAGAACATAGTGGGTACTCAATCAATAAATATTTGTTGATTAATTGAAATACCTATGTGCACTTGACTTATGAAAGTATAATTGGTAATAGGTATAATAATTAGGTATAATAAAAGAATAAAATATACCTAGGAATTCAAAAACATCTATTGTCTGTGATTTTCTCTAGTTCTGTCAGAGTAGAATCAAAACCCTTTTCACAATATTATGTATTTTAATCTACTACAAGGCCCTCTTCAACTCTACGCAAGGGGTTTTAGTTTCTAAAGTAACACAAGGACTTCATTATAAGATAGTAGACCAGAGGGGAGAATTCATGGGTCCCATTATTGATACTGTGTTAAAGAGATAGATAAAAAATATATTTTTAGTTCTCTTAGATGTCAGCCATTAATTTTCATCCAGCATTTTTTTGGTAGAGAGGCAATGAAGTAAAATTATTAAATAAAGTTCAAATAAAGTTTTCAGACTGCATGGAATTTATTCTCATTGTGGTGACAATGAAAAGTAATGTGTCTTGAGAACTGGTGGCGTTTGGAATTCCTGAGTGTGAATCCATCCTCTGACCACATTACCTGTGTGACCCTGGCAAGTCATTCAAACTCTCAGTGCCCCAGACAACTGTCTAAAACCATGGGTTCTTATTTTGTGCACTTGTAGAGGGAAGATGTATTTATTTTTTTAGCCAGAAGTACCCTTTTCCAATTAAATCATCTCCCTCTCCTCCCCCGCCAAGAATATAATAACTGATTTATATACATTACTTTAAGTTTTGTGAAGAACTGTACATCCTAGTTTCTTTAGTATGTCTTACATTACTTATCACCACAACTTCATACCTCCCCATCCTGCTGCTGGCCCACCGTTGCTTTTTTCTAGGAGTTAAAGTACGGTAGAGAATATCAGCTCTGCCATAGAAGTATGGACTACATTTTCATGAGAGATTGACCTCTCTTTCACTAACATGACTAGACATGTTAAATGACTAACATCATTTCATGATGGATGGCACAGGTCAGAAGTTCACGTAAAGGCTTCTTGTGACACAACCAAAGTGAAGACCAGTGTACACATGTTAAGTTGAGGTCCTGAGGTCTTCTGACACCACAAATTAGTTCTATACTGTTCTTTCTCCAGAAAGCAACCTTCCCAATAGCTGCCAATTTTTCTAGTGCTTAAACCCAAATCAGGATCTACTTTATATAGCTCATTCTCCATGAGCCTGCTGTCTGTCCAGAGATCCACTTCTTATCTTAGAAGCCACATACATGAGAGACAAGAAACTATATTCAACTCATGCCCTTAATATCTACCACTTATTCAATCCTGGGCATGTCCCTTAAGACCAGCTATGAGCTATACTTTACTAATGTGGAAAACGGAATAATAATATTTATAGTACCTGTATCGCAAGGTTGTTATGAGTCTCCGATGAGGAATCTTGAAAACTTTAAAGGTCTATATAAATATTGGTAATAGGAACTGCATTACCTTATTTCTGTGAATCATGCTCCTACGTATATAATTGACATGAAAGTCTAAGGGCCTGAGTCAATAATGACTGTCTTTATCAACAGTATTATCGAGAGGACACTGCTGAGTGTATTTCCCAATAGCTATTGTCTCTTCACTGTATTTGGCCTAAGTTGAGCCTTGACTAATATCATATTTATATATCTTTGGGTCTAAAATTGTGAAAAAAAGTAATAATTCCATGAGAGCTGAATCATTCTTGACTGGCACTCTTCTTGGAATGAAAGCGTTTCAGGAGATAAGAATCAAAATTCTGCAAATATGCTCACACATTAGGGTAAACACCTTTTAAAGGAATTTTATTTGTATTCGTATTTTAAAATTCTGGAACTTCAGGAGGAAAAGACATGTTTTAGAAGGAAAGTGATATATATATATATATGTGCACATGCTGACAAGGGTGGTCATGATAATCAGAGGAATAGAAATTATGTCATATGGGGACCAGATGAAAGAACTGGGTTGTCTAGTCAAGCAAAGAGACTTTAAGAGAAATGTGAAAGATGTCTTCAAGTATTTGAAATGCTGATGTGTTGAAGGGACATTGGAGTTACTCAGGAAGTAGAATTAGGAACCATGGATAGATGTTACAGAATGGCAAAAATAGGCACAAAATTAAAGGTTGGTGGTAGTGGTGGAGTGCATTGATCACAGTAAGCCTTGATCCCATGCTCGGTGGAGGCTTATTTTTATGCAGGCTAAAAATTAGAAATTGAGACCATGCCTATCAGTTGGAGAATGATTAAACAAGCTGAGGTTTATAATTGTGATGGAACATTATTTTGCTATAAGAAAGAACAAGATGAATAATTTCAGAGAAAACCTGGAAAGATTAGTGATACAAAATGAAGTGAACAGAACCATGAGAATGTTGTACATAATAATGGCAATATTGTACAATAAAGACCTTTGAATGACTTAGTTATTCTCTACAATACAGTGATCCAAGACAATCCAAAAGGACTAATGATGAAGCATGCTATCTGCCTGCAGAGAAAGAATGGATAGTGTTTGAATACAAACTGAAGCATGATAATTTTCACTTTCTTTCATTGTTTTTTTAATTCAATTCTTCTTGTACAAAATTACTAATATGAAAGATGTTTTACGTGATTGCACATGTATAAACTATATTAGATTGCTGTCTGGGGAGGGAAAGGAGAGAGGGTTAGAATTTGGAACTCAACTTTAAAAAATGTTTAAAAATTAGTTTAATTGGAGTGAAAGAAAATGTATAAAAAAGAAAATTAAAAAGAAATTAACAAAATTGAAGTAAAGAACCATTGAACTTAAAGAATAAAAAGACAAAGGCTGTCTTCTGAACCTCCTTATAATTGCTTGACTGAGAATAAACTCTTCTCAAAGGAGCCATTCCTTCTGTTGTCCATCAAAGTGAGCCTGAATTGGCTTGGGTTTTTTCTATGCATTTTCTCAGGTTCACTCTCTAGAACACCTCATTGATCTTTTCTCTAGGTCTCTGATCAAAACAAGGGGCAGGGAAGGGTGTACAGGCTTCTCCATTTCAAACTAACCCCTAAGCTGCAATAGTTATTTACAGATATACATGACAGTGTGGAAATATGTTAATATACAACCGGAAGGGGGAGCTGAAGGACACTGTTTGTGAATTGCCCAGGCAGTGTAATACTGGAATTTAGCTTTCTAGCAAGAGATGGGAGATTTCCTTGGAGGCATTAGCTTTGGAAATTGATTTGTGGGTAATCCTAAAATTGAGTTCAGAAACCCTCTCTTTTTTTGGAGTCAGGAAGACATGACTTCAATTCTGCCCCATATACTTGATAGCCTTGTGACCCTGGTCAACCCACTTAATCCTTCTTTGTGTTGTTTCCCCTGGGTAAAATGAGTGGATTGGGCTAAATGGCCTTTAAGGTCACTTCCAGCTCTAAATCTCTGATCCTACAAGAGATTTCCTGATTTAGTGTCCCTCTTAGAGAAAGAAGAGGTTAGGCCATAGATGTCAAAGAACATCCCTCTCAAAGAGCAAAACCAGTAAGTTATTTGGACAATGCATGTCTGACAGAAAGGGGATTGCTTATTCAGCAGCTCCAACAAATCTTTACCGTTGGGAATAGGGGCAGCTAGGTGGTGCAGTGGATAGAGTACCAGTGCAGAAGTCAGGAGGACCTGAGTTCAAATCTTACCTCAGACACTTGACACTCACTAGCTGTGTGACCTTGGACAAGTTACCTAACACCAATTGCCTCATCCTAGGTCATCTCCAATCATCCTCATGAATATCTGGTCACTGGATTCAGATGGCTCTGGAGGAGAAGTGAGGCTAGTGACCTGCACAGCCCTCCCTCACTCAAAACAAAGTCAAATGCAAGTCATGTCACTATTTCTCTGATGGCATGGTCTTCTTCAGTAACGAAGGACAAACACACACCCCGTTGGGAGTATATTAGTGCTGTCTGTTTCTGCATCTGCTCTTGTATTCCTGTGACCCCTATGCATTTTTCTGTGTTGAGTTAAATAAAGCTTATCCTATATCTGGTACTTACATTGCTACACTGAGTTCTTGTGTAGACGTTAGGAATCCTGTCATCTACATTTTGGAAAAGCTAAACACACTCTATCTAAACTTTATTTGGGAGATTTTCCTGAGGGCAAACTCAGGGGCAAAAACCAAAGAGAGAAATTGATCGTTTTGAGATCTGGTCCCCAGCAATGAACCCAACAAGCCTATAATATTAGAGAGGCCTAGACTATTAGTTAAGAAAAAAATAGCTAGTTTTTATACAAACAATATGTTTGGGTTTATAAAGCACTTCATATATTTTATCCTCACAACAACCCTGGGAGGTTGATGCTATTATTATCCCATTTTACAGATGAAGAAACTGAGACAGACTACTATTAAGTGACTTGTCCAGGATAACACAGCTAGTAAGTGCTGTGGACAGATTTGAACATAGGTCTTCATGACTCCAGGTCCAGAGTTCTGTATATTGTACCTCTTGCTGCCTTTTATGGCAATATAAGGAAATAGTAAGGGGACATCTGGCTTCACTGGGCAATGTCTTTGACCTAGCTGTTATAAAAGAACATATCCAAATTAATGAAAGAACTAGCAAATGTGATTGCTATCACTGTTAGTGAGCTTTGGATTCATAATTATATCTTGTCTCAAATACTGGCTCACATTTCATTTTGGAACAGTTGGCAAGCTACTTAGCTGCCCATCAGTCCACTTTCCACATCTGTACAGATGGGGATAATAAGAAAGCAGTCAATACACCTTCACTGCTACACAAATGTGGGGGCATTGCTGTGGTTGGCATGGGACATTCTATCTGTATTCAGATGTCTTGGTGGGAATTTCCCTATTGCTCATCCTATGATGAATAATGCTTAGCATTCTGTATGAAATTTACTTCTTTTTGTTTCATTTTTCTTATAATAAACAAAATTGGTTCTGAGTAAATTTAATTGAGATATTAGTATATATTATATGCTAATTTTCCTCTGGTTTACACTGTGAAATTGGAGACATCTCTCTGGAGGAAGAGAAAAATTCCCCTTCATTAGAAGTACTAATATCATACCTAAGCATGTGGCACATTTAAAAAATAACGGATTTGAAGAAAAATGGATAATTTTATTAGAAATATTAATCATGCTATTCAAAAATAAGTAATAACGTATGAATCCAAAAGAATTAAGATTTTTTTCATGCTTGTCACAGATGCTTAAAGCTATAATGGGAAAATAATAACAAATTAAGTAAACAGAACCCAATAAGCTGAAAGGCAAGCACACGGAGTACTGTCTGATTGCTTCGGACTATTTCCTCGGGCTTAAGGAAGTTATTGATTTGGTTGTTTTTTGTTGTTTGAAATTGAGAAGGCTGGAAAGAGGACAAGGTGCAGATACACAATAAAGACAACAATTTAAAATGTCAGGAGAATGAAAACAAATATCGATGTGGGAGAAAGCAACTTTATTAGATCCCCATTGTGGAGGGAGGTACAAAATGAGTAAAAATGAGTCTCCGGTTGGATAAAATTATGTGAAATTGGACCCCAACTCACAAATTCTGTCATTTATAACTAATGTGACCTTTAACACTGTTGCTTACTGTTGGTGGAAGCCAAATTGTGGAAGTCGGTCAACTGATAAATATTAAGTGCTTTGTATGTGCAAAACACTATCCTAGGTGCTGGGGGCTCAAAGAAAGATGAAAACAGTTTCTACCTTCAGGGAGCTCACATTTTCATACAGATGGGGAAGATAATATTGTAAACTATATAAATATATTTTTACATACATATAGGCATAGATACACATGTGTGAAGTGAAGGGTGAAGGCACTGGGAGCTAGGAGGAGTGACACCTGGGAAACACCTACTGCAGAAGACAGGATTTGAGCTAAGTATTGCAGGAAGCTAGGAAGGTTATATTTTATGTTAGAGACAACAGGCAATCACTGATGCTTTCTGAGTGAGTGACATGGTCAGGCCTATATTTTAGGAATAGGATATGATACCATATGACAAATATTAAGTGTCAAATAAGAAAGACAGTCCCTTCCCTCAAGGAGCTTATAATTTAATGGGTGAAGATGAGACACAAAAGGAAGCTGAAAAGGAAGGATTTGGCAGTGCTTGAAGATCCTTAGCTCAAGGACATGATGACAATGGAGGTGGAGCTGAAATCAAGCAGACCAACTGATAGCAAATAAAGAAGGAGCTGGCATTTTGAGCCTTCTATGAAGGGAGACTGTATGTAGGAGGAGATTTTTGCTCTATCCTGTGGCCCTCCAATCAGTGAGACAGAAGTAATTGAGGGTACTGATGAGGTCCAAGAAGTAAATCAGACACATTCTCCATGATAATGAGTTAACCTGGCTATGTGTTTATCTGATTAGTTTATACTAGGCAGGGCATAATGAAGATGATGGTAGAGGCAAACTAAATAGAGAAGCTATTGAATATTAGTTTGACAGCTATTGATGTATTGTAGAGCAGAGAGACTAGAAGTACATAAAAATCAGAAGGTTATTCAGAGACCCTGGAGGTGGGAACAGTTGTTAGAAGACCATTGTAATAGTCTTGGCAAAAAGTGATCAGACCTGGACAGAGACAGAGATTGTGTGAGTGGAGAGAAGTGAAAAAATAAAAGAAATATTGTAGAGGAAAAATGGACAAGATTTGACAACTTATGGATCAGAATGTTGAGGAAAGGAAAATAGCCAAGACAATACAAGATTGTAACTTTAATGAATGGAAAGATGGTGATACCCTCAACAGGAATAGAGAAGTTTGGATGAGGGTAGATTTGGAAAAAATATAAATTCTTTTTTGAATCTGTTGGTGTTTAAGGCTCAATTAGATGTCACATGAGATATCTAAAAGTTTTCTAAGTTCTCTGGATTCTATCTTCACAATATCTTTTTCATTCATTCCTTCCTTTCTATTTCTTCCACCACCACCACCACCACCACCACCACCACCACCACCACCACCCTACACTAGGCACTCATTAACCTCTATTATGGTCCACACTTTATCATTTAAACTGAATTATATTTATTTGTACAGTTTTCTTCTTCATTGTACCAAACGCTAAACTCCTCAGCTGGTTCACTCATCTTTCTAATCTTATAGCTACTCAACAAATACTTATTGAATTGAATTAGCACTGTCTCAACTTCAAAAGAATGTTTTCAAAGGATAATATATTTAGAGTTGGAGGCAAACTTAAAGATCATCTAGTCCAATCGCCCCCACCCCCCATTTTACACATGAGAAAACTGAGACACAGAAAAGTTGAATTATTTGCCCAAGGTCACATATATAGGACAAGTAACAGAGCTAGAATTTGAGTGGAAGTCTTCTGACTCCAGAACCAATTCTCTTCTCACACATGTATGCTTGTACTTGATAAAATGTGGTTCTAAATTGTGAAGATATCCATATAATTGTTGAACAAATATACGTATACATATATGTTTGGTATCTCGAAAGCCTTAGTGAGGCTTTAAGCATACATGCACATACAAACACACACATTTATACCTCCTCCAGAAGCATATTGGTATGGACACTGTAACTGTAGATTTTGATTCGCAGTGTGGGAGCTATCAATTGAAGCAAATGTCAGGAATTAAAGAATATTCCAGCGCTTTCTAACTTACGAAGTTTGAGTAGAATAACTGAACAACAAAATCTTCAGTCCTAAACAATACCTGTTTCTTTGTAAGTCAATATTTGTAAAAGCTGTGAGGGCATTCATTGGTATCTCTTGGAAACCAAGTCTACATTTGAAATCATCTTTTCAGAAACTTTGTATGCTTGGTTTTTGCTTTTTTAACTTTCCCTCTGATTTACTCCCTTCTTGCCATTTCTATGGCTCACATCAGGAAATAATCACTGTATCTATGTTTCGAAGATACAGGAGGAGAGAAGCTGCACCAGATATCTTGAAGAATATTGTGCAGACTGAGCTGTTTGCAAGTACCAATATCATTAAGTCCCTGTAGCCTGAATACAGAATGTGGGATTTGATGCATTGTATCTAATAAATGTGAACACAGATATTATTCTACATGTAACAAAAAGACAAAGGGAGTTCATTGAGATGTTACAAATAAAATTTTATACTCTGGGTCCCCAAGATGACTCACATCCTTAAAATTTGTGATTCTTCCTGCTTCATCTATTACATTCCATCAAGTTGCCAAGTCTGGTCTATTAGACCTTCACAATCACATCTGTATCTGTCCCCCATGCTGTCAACTACCTGGAAATTTGTCTTTCATCACCTTTTCCCAGAACTAATGTAATAGCATTCTAAAGGGTCTCCTAGCCTCCAGTCTCTCCTCTCGCCAATTCATAATCCACAGAGCTGCCTTGGTTCTGACCATGTCACTTTCCTTCAGTGCCTGCTTATTCACTGAAGAATTAAATGCAAAGTACAGAGTTTTATGGTGTGCCAAAGAGGCACAATAGATATCATGCTGAATTTTCAGTCAGGAGGTCCCAAGTGCAAATCCTGTCTTTGATACTGACCACAGGCAAGTAACCACTGCGAGGCTCTGTTTGTTCATCTATCAGATAGGGCTAATAGCTATAATGCCTGCCTCAGATGGCTGTTGAGAGGTCCAAATGAGAGAATGTATATAAATCATTTTGTGAATTGCCCTATAAAATCCAGGTATTACCGTTGTTCCAATCTACATGAACAATCTTATTTTATCTAATTCCCTTCCTAGGACCTCGTGTTTCAGACAGACTTAATTTCTAGCCATTCCCTAATTCCTGTCTTTATTTTTACACCTTCACACATTTTCTGTAGATCTTCCAGTCTTAGAATTCATTTCCTTACATGTCTGCGTCTTAAAAATTATCTCTTCCTTCTTTTCTGATCCTTCAACTAAAAGTGATCTCTTTCTCCTCAAATTTTCCTGTATCATTTTGTCTGGATGCCTCCTTTACCTCTACCATAAATGTTATTGTATCATAATTATTTGTATGCATGTCATATCTTCCCCGGCTGTATTGTTTTTCTTTTCTCTATCCTCAGTGGCTCGGACAATGTCTTTTAAAAATAGGAATTTAATAAACATTTACAGAATTAATCAATATATTCTAAGTGTATATGTCTCTATGTGTGTCTACACACAACCCATTTCAGATCATGACCACACCATGCCGTAGCCTTAGATATACAATCTTCCATTGAGCCAAAATTCAAGGACTTTTTAACTTTCGTAGGAACTGACAGATCTTACGCTCTGATGCAAGAATTTTTAGGAATCCAGGTTCATCTCTATGCAACTGTCAGACAGTAGAGTAGGACTAGTGGAATATACACACACACACAAGTGTGTATATGCATTGCATTGCATGTGTATATGCACAGACATACATGATATGCATATATGCACACATATAAATCTACAGAAACATTTATATGTGTCCATAGATACACACACATGCTCATATATACATATACATGTACACTTTTTGTTGTTGAGTTGTTGTAATTGCATCTGACTTTTTGTGACCTCATTTGGAATTTTCTTGCAAAGATACTGTAGTGGTTTGCCTTTTCCTTCTCTAGCTCATTTCACAGATGAGGAAACTGAGCCAAACAAGGTTGCCCAGGGTCACACAGTTTAGTTAGTGTCTCAGGATGGATTTAAATTCAAGTATTCCTGACTCCAGGCCTGATGCTCTCTCCACTGGACCACCTCGCTGCCTAAGTTACATAAAAATATTCTCTGATCAGGGAATTTCCTGTTCAAATTAATATGATCAAAGGTTGAGAAATCTATTCTTGAGGCTTTGTTAACTTCATTTGCTTTGGTCTTCTGGATCAGTTGAGGATGAACTGCTTGACTCCAACTGGTGCGGATCATGGCCACTCATTTGTGCTCTACAAAAACACTGAGCCAACTGCAGTCTTTGCTTTTTTGATCTTGCTGTTTTTTGGAGGTCAGACCAAGCAGCAACACAGCTCTGAGAGTAAGGAGTGGGTAATGACGGGAAACTCTGTGCACAACCTCTCCCTATGGCAGCCTTTGGAAATCAGGGCATTGCAGTTATTTGTGGTCTCATCCACACAGCCCAAGAGGAAAGATTTTGGACCACCTAGACACAAAGCTTCTAGACTGAATAGTGAAGAGCCAGTGGCACATCTCAGCTAAAGAACTGGCGGGAACTGGAAAGAGAAACTCTGTGACTGAGTAGTAGAAGTTCCTGAACTCTACCCTATTAAAAGAGAGGCAGGGGTTTCCTGGCTATTATCAAGGTCTTAGCTGAGGGACACAGACTTTTAGAGAGAGAAGGGCTATTTTTGATGAACACCAGCTTCTAATGAGACCAGGAGGAACATCAAAGGCCTAAGTCATAGTAAGGTGGGATGCATTACTGGTTTTTCCCTCCTCTACTCTTACTTTGAAATTTTTAGCCAGTACAGACCCAGTGAGAAGTGGGTTTCCTTTAGAGCATTCTTTTCACCAGTAGTCCAGACTCTTAGGATGGAAGTGAACTCCATAAGGATCGAAGTGAAAGTAGAACTTATTAGGATAATAAGAGGATGGGGTTGACTCTAGTAACCCCAACTTATTCTTTTTCCAAGAGGACTAGAAACCATAGAGTGGCACTTTGAGTCTAGGGAACTGACTAGGGTCTGAGGGGAAAACAGAACTCACAAGAGAAGGAGGAAGATTGTATCTTTTTCAAATAAATAAGTCTTTTTCTGCATTTTCAATAAGAGTAAAATAAAGCTTGTCCTGTACCTTATATAAATTATTATATGCATATCCATATTTGTATAAAACCAGACAGGAATGATATTCTGAAATTTTTCCAAGGGAACTCTGAATAGTCTTAAAAAGATACATAATTTTGGAATAATATCCATCCCAAGATCAAACCTAGCCTAGGTTATGGTAAAGCTTGGGATGCTGAGTTACATGTATATATTATTTCAATAAAAAAGCAAAACATTACTTTAAATATAAATTTTTCACTTACTACTGAAATGTAAAATTCCATATCTAGATTCTGCAAAATATGTTTCAAATATTCACTTCAGAATTTGAAGGGTTCTCTAAATGTCATTTTAAATGTTCTTTTTGATTCAGTTAAATATGTGACTATAAACTATAGATACCAGCCGATTTCTTTGCTTTGATCTTGTTATAATAAAATAATATTGTACTGATGTTAACTAAATATCTTTACCTTCACAGGAGATTTTTACAGAAGTCCCCACTAATTTTATTTCTCAAGATTTTTATTAGTAAAATCATTAATTAGTGTATTTTAAAATTTTTGATTTTCCCCCTAAATGTTAAGAGAACTTTGATAGCTTCATGCTTTCATTTTACAAAATTTTCACCAAAATAAAGATTGGAGTATTAGTGATATCTCTTCTGATCCAAGTAAAACAATGAACCGAATTTAAAAAACAACGCAATCAACTATATAAAAACCAATACTTTCTTCTATTTAAGCCTTATTTCCTTTTTTGGTGAGACATGGACAAACCTGATTTACTGTCACTTCTATGAATAAATGTAAGAAATGGACCTTTTTTTCCCTCCACTTATTCTAAAATCAACTCTATGTTCCATTGCTATTTATGATGACCAGTGGAACATAGCAAATAAAACATTATACACAAGACTACAATAATTAAGTTGACTTCATGGACATCATTAAGGAACAGATATTTCAGACTGCCTGTTGATAGGTGGTTGACTGGAAATAGGCTTCTTGCAATCTGTCATGCTCCAAGACAGCACGCAACTACCCTAATCCAGGTGTAGGGTTACTGGAACCTTCTAATCAGTAAATTAATTGAGAATGACAAGAGAGGTTCTTAGTGACTGTATCAAGATTGGGCATAATTTGCCTTCCTTGTTAATAGTGTTTGCTTTTTATAGGTTTTAAGAAGAAATAAAAGGTTTGGTGATAGCTAGGTGGCACAGTGAATACATCCCTGGTCTGTAGTTGGAAAGACCTGAGTTCAAATCCATCCTCAGACACTTACTAGCTGTATGACCCTGGCAAGTCATTTAACCCCTTTGTCTCAGTTTCCTCCTCTGTAAAATGGAAATAATAATAATACCTATCTCCCAGGGTTGTTGTGAGAATCACAGGAGATAATAATTATGAAGAACATGACATAATGCCTGGCATATAGTTAATGCTATATAAATGGTAGCTAAAATTATTTGTGAAAAAGTAAAGCTAGTGTTGTTCCACAGACCAGTAGTTGATAAACAATGATTTAGTTCATTCCCTACTCCTTTCACCCCTCCCCCCCCCACTTTCAATCAGAATTACTCACAGATAATCTCAGGAAGAACAGTACCAGACAAACAATGATGCTTCAATAAAGTGGGAACATAGGTTAATTCTGGATAATATACAAATGGAAGTGGCCAAGATGGAAATTTATTTTACTGAACTCTACATATTTGTTACAAGGGTTTTGTTTCTCTTTCTTTTTCAATGGGGGTAGGTAGGTGGGAAAGAGGAAAAATAGATTTTTATTTATTGAAAAAATTGTAAATAAAAAAGAATATTCAAATAGGTTTTGAAATCTTACTACAGCATATTAGAGTCCCCAGCTTGTTGGGAGTCACCAAAATAGTGCATCATTGCAATGTACAATTGAAATATATACATATACATATATACACATGTAAGTGTATGTATGCACATATGTTCCAATAATCACAAATATGCAGTGGCTAAGCTGCTGGTACCAAATGATATCTAAAGTCTATTTAGCTCAAAATAACTACCATTCCCATGTACTTTCCATCCTACACAGCTATCAAACTGTCATAGAAGGTTTGAACTTTAGTATTTTCAAAACTTCCACACCCAAAGACTATAAAAGTATATTTTTTAAAGTATCATAGTATAATGGAAAGAGAACTGTACTGGGACTTGAGACTTAAGGGTGAACCCTACCTCTCTACCTCTGTCACTTACTGGGTAAATATCTTAGTTACTGTAGGTCTCAGTGATTTCCCAGATCTCAATGAATGTCTGCCCTTCTGCTATGTAATCCAGATTTCTGGATATTGTCATCTACCTCTCTATTGTATCATAAGAACTCCTGGGCTTTATCATCCAACCTCTGAGGGTCACTGGGTCTCCCCAACATCTGAATCCTTCCCTATGTGCCTCTAGTCATTTAAATGGTAGCTCCATCAGGGCAGAGATTTGTGATATTTTTCTATTTATATCTCCAGTGCTTAGCATAATACTTGTCACATAGCAAGAAATTAATTAAATGCTTTTCTGTCTATTTCTAATGCTTATTCCACTTCTAAAATGATGGGGTTGGACTTTTACCTTGAACATTCTAGGACAACTTTTCTTTTTACTATATTCAACAATCCCATAGTCCTTCCAGTTATGACATATCAATAGAATATGGAATCTATTCAGAGCCAAAAAAGGCAAAGAATAAGTGTTGTAGCCAGGAAGCTAAAAAGAGCCATTTATGTTCAGAAATGTTCATGGAGGTACATTATATCAACTCTGTCAAAATATTTTCCATCCAGAGAGAAAAAGATGAGTAATAAGAATAAATGCTATTCCCTGTCATGACAAGAAAGGAAGATTCAAGTTTGGATTAATTAATTTTTTTAAACAACTATCAGAAATGTCAGAGATCAGAAGACTGAAAATTCTTTGTGGAAAGGACAGAAAGTATGAATATGGCCCATAATGGACAATTATAGAAAAAAAGAGGAGTTGGCCTTGTTGATCATGGCATAATTTCTGTAAATCCACTGTGGCTCAAACAAACACTACCATTTCTAGTAAAGATGCGTCAATCAACCACCTTATTACTACAATCACCACTCCAATAACTTGGACTCCAATAACCATTTTCATAGGCTCTATGAAACTGTTAATGTCCAATGTTAATGAAATTTATAGCACAGAAGGAGAACTGACACTTTTCAGATGAAACCCCTGCTAATATTAAATGTCTAAGACCTGAGATTGTGTGTTTAAAAAATACACAAGCTGAGCAAGTCCGCAAGAAAAAAAACCATGATCTTAAGGTACTGGGTGTAGGTTCAGTATTGGAAGTTTCTTGATTAAAATCACTTTAGTACCCCCTACACAATGCAGTAGCCTCATGTCTTTGGGGCAGTTTTTCTAACTACGTAACATGCACAACAATATTTATCTATCTTTCAGATATGGTAATGCCAGATCTGGGTAGATTTTTTTTAGACATTTGGTCAGGGGGAGAGGGGAAGTTCTTTTAGATTTGGAAAACAGTAAAAGCCAATTTTTCAAACTTTTCTCTATAAAAAGAAGGTCTCAGTTCATCATATTTATGTGTTTTGATCATACAATTATAACTGATATTCCTAATGATGACCCTCAAGCAACACAAGGTATTGAAGTGCCCTGCAAATTTATCAAAGGATGATTGATGTTCAGGGATAACTTTTTTATTAAATGCTTTTCATTGTACTCTAATTATTTGAAAATTGGAGATTCAAACATAGTGTATACACACAGAAGTTTATGTTTGTGTATAGATATATAATGTACATATTACACATTTATACATGCATATATACATACCATGTATGTACATACATATAGCTCATCTCTCAAATTTCTTGAAAATTAGAGATCTATTTATGGTGTATATCTGTAAACATATATATATATACCACATGTATGTATACATATATGCATGCATGAATAAAATATATACCATGCATATTTTAAGTTTTAACTTAGATAGACATTTATAATATATAATAAACTATTGAATAATGTAAATTTTAAATTAATAATATACATGTATTATATATACCTGTATTATACAAATATATATAATACATATATACAACACACTATATTATGTATGTATTATGTATGAATGTGCGTATGCATGTATCTGTGGGGTATGTGTATGCATGTATATTGTATGTGTATATAGTTTTTATATATACATATATACATACACATGTATGTATACACACACATATATATGTTTGTGTGTGTATTTTTAGTCACGAGGGTATCTAATTAACTGGAATATCTTGACTATGCCAAATAACAGAGGCACTTTTTTATGAAACTGTGTCCTATGGCTTTTAAAATAATGCTGATTCCCAAATGGTTGCTAAATGAATGAATAAATGACTTTTTGTTGCATCAACTCAGACCACTCTGATGTCTCAGCCATTTCCTGGTTACTTCCAGTCAGGCTGCCTGCTCCTCTGTCATTGCCTCTTCTCCCTTCCCTGACTGAGGGTTCCACCATACCTGTGCCACCTAGGGTTTCGATTTGTGAGCATTCGACTTATCTCATGCCATCTCCATGCCACTTCTCAAACATTTGCCTGCTTCAAGCTCTGATAACAGTCATCAAATCAATGATATTTCTGGTAAGGGCAGGTCAATCAATTGCCCTATGACTCCAATCATCATTGTGTCTGATTTCCTTGTCCTACACACTACCCTCATATCCAGGCTTCTGGCCATTACTCACCCATACGTGTTATCTTTTTCTATGAAAACATATGCTTCTTGAGGATAAGGACTGTCTTACTTGTTTGTATTTGTATCCTCAGAGCTCAACATAGAGACTAATGCATATTAATTGCTTATTAAATTATTTTCACCCATTCATCTTTTTTCAGTTGACTGGAATACCAATAATATTTGATATTACTGAAGATAGAAATAAGCTTGGGTACGGAAGAGTCAAATCTGAGCAAGAGAAAGAATCCTTTGTTCATATTGGGTGGGGTTCAGTTGTTCACTCATGTATGACATTTTGTTACCCTGTGGCTCACATTATCCGTGGGGTTTTCTTGGCAAAGATACTGGAGTGGACTGCCATTTCTTTCTCCAGTGGATTAAAGCAAACAAGGGTTAAGTAACTTGCCCAAGGTCATACAGCCAGTAAATGTCTAAGGCTAGATTTGAACTCAGATCTTCCTAACTCTAGACCCAGCATTCTATCTACCGAGCCATCTAGCTGACTCTTTTCATATTGGGAACCCTACCCCTGAATTTTTCTTCCTGACTCATCTTTTTTTATTCAAATCCTACCCTTTCTTCAGGGTCTAGATCTACTCCCATTATATAAACCCCCATGGAACTCTTACCTCAAATTTTAGCTGCTAGATGACACTGTCTCATATTATTGACTATTGTCTTGATCATTAGTCTTATCTCAACATATAACATATCTCAACCTTTGAAGTCAGGAACCTTGTCTTATATTTCTGTAGTCTCCACAACAATGAAGAAGGCAGAGTAGATGCTCAATAAATTCAATTGAACAAGCATTTATCTAGTGCCTACTGGCAGGCTCCTGTGTGCAATTCTTGATTTAATATTTGTGAGTATCCAAATTTAAAAAAGGCTGCTATAATAAAATCGCTAAAATTGCACTATGTACAACTCTCAGACTGTTTACAATTAAATTTTATAATGACAACAATAATAGCAATTTATAAGACATCTTATGTTTATTTCATTTGATCATATACACACATGCAAAAATATGTGTGCACATATACACAATATATGCATACATATATAGGTACATGCATATATGTACATACACATATTTAAGTATGTATATAAGGGTATCAATATGATATAGAAGGAAAGTTACATCTCTTCAAAATTTTTTAATAAGATTAAACCCATTGAGTGGCACAACCAGAATTTTCCATGTCTCTTAACAGTGAATCCCAGGCTTTTGTCACTTTCTTATAGCTAGCTGCCTAAGGGCAGATAGATGAGAGAGAGAGAGAGAGAGAGAGAGAGAGAGAGAGAGAGAGAGAGAGAGAGAGAGAGAGAGAGATGGATGGATAGATGGATAGACAGATGGCTTGAATGGATGGAGAGAGAGAGATGGATAGAAGGATGGATGGATGGATGGATAGATGACAGAGTAGGTAAATTACATAGATAAAAACTGGCAGTATACAAAACTCATGAATATTAAGAGAAGTAGGAAGGGGAAAGGGAAATATTTTTTCAGTCAGTCAACAAGCATTTATCAAGTGCCTACTATGTACGTGCCAAGCACTGTGCTAAGTGCTGAAAATACAAAGAAAGACAAAATACAGTTCTGGCCCTTGAGCAACTGTGAATTGAATGAATTGAATGACTATGCAAATAGTCGTGTACAAGCAGCATATATACAGGACAAATTGGAAATAATCAACAGAGAGAAGGCACTAAATTAACATTAAGAGTGTGTGTGTATGTGAGTGTGTATATGTGTATGTGCCCTTTTTATCGATCATACAACTCAATTCTATTCATGGTTACAAGTATTATTATCTCCCTCTCACCCCTGCTCTCAGTAGTTCTAACCTTCTCTTCCCCATCTTTATCCTCCTTCCTCTAACACCTTTATCGAATAAGGAATTTACTTAATTTCAGATTGAGGCTTTTTTAGACTACTGAAAGGAATGTGTCAAAATCAATCGCATTAGCATTCTTTTTACTGAAGTTCTTGTCACAGATATTAGCAGGAAATCTACCTTTATAAAATACCAATCCATTAATTCCTACTGTCTGGCATGCATATTTTCCTACAGACAGTTTTCACTTACCCTGCCCCAATTCTTCAAAATAAAAATTTTAATGGTGATGTTTGATAGGGTGCTATATTAGTAGCTTTGTTTGAAGGCAATTTCAATTTCTATGGCCTCTTGGGTATATTTCTGGCAAATTTCTAAAAAGCTGCTATTCTCTCCTACACACTGGCAGTGGCCTAAGTAAATAGAAATGATGCATGGAGTATGCTGACATTTTGAAAATTGGCTTAAGTGAAGTAGCATAAAAATATATTGTTGAATGTTTTCAACCTAAAGCCTAGATGTTTGCACCTTAAAAACACCCCAGGGCTTCCGCAGATCATAAAGTAACTCTTTCTGAAACTCTCTAAGATCTTTTGAAAATTTAATCTGTCATTATTTTTGTTTTTAAAACCTATTTTCAGATATGTCCTAGGCGTTAAAATCAATCATTAAGGTTAAACATAAAACACCTTACAGAACAGATTAAAGACAAATCACCAAGAACACTGTGTGCTTGTCAAAGCTTCATAGAAATGTTAAGTTAAGGTTAAACTCCATAGGAAAGTTAGTTTAAGCACAAATTATCCACCATTGGTAATGTTTAGAGTTGACTAATTTCAACGCTAACCAGCACAGGGTTCTGAACCTAAAAACCATTATTTTTGCAGAAAAAAAATAACAAAAAAAATCCTTGCCCTTAAGATAGCAAAAAGGGTTGGGTAGAAGCCATCACACATTTGGCCTGTACCTGAGGAACATTCTTTATCATAACTTACCAGTATAAGGTATAGGTAATCACGAATCAAGAAATCATTAGAATGGAAACTTTAGAATGGACAGTTATGTTCCCAGAATCTACTCTTTTTGGCTATACTGCAAAGGTTAACATGGGATCCAATAACATTGAACTCCTTTTATTCCCTACCCACCTTTAGGCAATTGACCCAGCTTTTCATATGTAGACAAAAATAAATGCTCTTATTTATAGTAATAATAAATGAATAAAGTATTTGTTAAATGCTTATTAAGTGCAAAGGACTGTGCTAAGCACTAGTGATAAAAATAGAAAAAAATAGGATAGTTCTTGATCTCAAGGAATTTACATTCTTATAGATGAGACAACATACACACATACATGTATGTATGTGTATATATGCATACACATATATACATATAGGTGTATATGTATAAGTGTGTGTGTCTGTGTGTGTGTGTGTGTGTGTGTGTGTGTGTGTGTGTGTGTGTGTGTAGCTACAAGTCAAACGGAAGGGTTGGTCCTTCTGGTCCTTAGAGCATATGTTAATGCCTTTTTAAAAATGTCATTTCCACGCTAATTCATTGTTGGTGGAGCTGTGAACTGATCCAACCATTCTGGAGAGCAATTTGGAGCTATGCCCAAAGGGTTACAAAAATATGCATACCCTTTGACTCAGCAGTACCACTTCTAAGGCCATATCCCAAAGAAATTATAAAAACAGGAAAAGGACCCACCTGTTCAAAAATATTTATAGCAGCTCTTTTTGTGGTGGTCAAGAACTGGAAATTGAGGGCATGCCCATTAACTAGGGAATGGCTGAATAAGTGATGGTATATGAGTGTAATGGAATACTATTGTGCTATAAGAAATGATGAACAGGCAGACTTCAGAAAATCCTGGAAAGACTTTTATGGACTGATACTGATTGAAATGAGCAGAACCAGGAGAACATTCTTCACAGAAATAGCCACAATGTGCGATGACTAATTCTGATATATTTGGTGCTTCTCAATAACGCAAGGACCTAAAATTCCAAAGGACTCTTGATCGAAAATGTCATCCACACCCAGAGAAAGAACTATGGAGTTGAAATGCAGAGCAAAGCAGACAATTTTTCTTTCTTTCTTTTTCTTCTCTCTCTCTTTCTTTCTTTCTTTCTTTCTTTCTTTCTTTCTTTCTTTCTTTCTTTCTTTCTTTCTTTCTTCTTCCTTCCTTCCTTTTTTTTGTTTTACTTTGCTTGGTTTGGTTTGGTTTCTTTCTCATGGTTTCTCCACTTCATTATAATTCTTGTATGCAACATGACTAAGGTGAAAATGTGTTTGATAGATATGTGTAGAGCCCATATCAGATTGCATGGCGTATTGGAGAGGGAGAGAGGAAGAAGGGGGAGAAAATTTAAAACTTATGGAAATGAATATTGAAGACTAAAAATAAATAAATTGGGAAAAAAAGAAAATGTGTCATTTCCACTGATATAAGCATATCAGTTTCTTATATTGAATCATTTCACCATGCCCAGGATTTTAACAAATCTTTGCTTCTGAATCTTCTGTTGCGCCAGCAGGAACAGTTAGTTGCCAGATTCTGTCTCCATAGGGGTTGCTTCCCAGCATGTCTGTAGTTACTGGGTTAGAAGTATACCTGTTCTGAGCACTGCACATGGTAACAGCAATATTTTGTAAGGAACAACTGTGAAAAATTTAGCTACTCTCATCAAGACAATAATCCAAGACACTTTCAAAGAACTCATGACAAAAAATGCCATCCACCTCCAGAGAGAGAACTTAAGAATTCTGAATCTAGATTGCAGCATATTTTGTTACTTTATTTTTCTTGTCTTATTTTTTGTCTGTGTTTTCCTTTGCAACATGGCAAATATGGAAATATGTTTTGCATGACTTCATATGTGTAGTCTATATAAAAGTGATCGCCTTCTTAAGGAGGGAGGAGGGCGAAGAGGAAGGGAGAGAATTTGGAACTGGAAAATTAAAAAAAATTTATATGTAATTGGGAAATATTTAACAAAATAAATACACATGTGTTTATATACATTCATATACATATATATATATATACACATATGTGAATTGTAGCTATTCCAAACATAGCATTCTTAGTTTCAGGAACCTAGGTTGTCTCTGTCAAGGACTGATGCAACTCAGTGGTCAAGGTGGTGGTGGTGACTTGTCTGGTGCATGCTGCCTCCTGTCTCTTCTTCAAAGTGTCTTGTTGCTTCAGCTAGGCTGGCTTGCCTATCCTATGAGTGGTAATGATTGGCAGCTGATGGGATGGTTAGCCTCTTCTCTCTGGAATCCTTGTCTACCTGCCTGTTCTTGGCAATTGGTGGTAATAAGAAAGGTTGACCCCTTCTACATAATGATTTTATCCCTCAAAGGTGACTGAAAGGGCTTAATCGGTAGTTTGAGGGACACTTTTTTCAAAGGCTCTTGAGTTTCAGGTCCCAGGCTGTTTCCATTAGGGCCCAAGAATAGATGATGATCAAGTGAAAGTGGGGTGGTTGGACTGGCACTTGTTGCCTCTTGTCTCTCAGAAATTCACTTCAAATTCTTTTTTGTCTGTGTCAACATGGGCAAGTTATTTAATCTCTGTAACTTTCAATTTCCTTACTTGTAAAATGTGTAAAATGATACATAGATGTACTGTGGTTCTTGTGAAAAAATATTCACTTTGTAAATATTAGATGCATACTTAAAACATTCAGTGAGACTTTGCTAAGCACTCCACCCAACAAAGTGATGTAATTCAATTCAAAATTTATTTAGCTGCCTGTTTTGTGCAAAGCATTTGCTAGGCACCAGAGGGGCAGAGAGCAAGGAGACAAAAAAGATAGATAGGATCTTATAGTCTAGAATAAGGAACATACATACACACACACACACACACACACACACACACACACACACACACACACACACACATATATATATATATATATATATATATATATATATATATATATATATATATATATATATATATGTATCATCTCCATTTTACCAATGAGGAAACAGAGGTTAAGAGAGGGTGTCACACAGGGCCACACAGCTAATAAATGTTTGAAGTCATATTTGAACTCAGATTGTCCAGACTCCAAGGACAAGCACTCTGTCTACTATACCACCTAAGGGATCTTAGAAAATACATTATCTAGCATGATTTTGCAGACAGGTAATTATTGAAGGGAGTGAAGACACTGACAATTTATACAAAAAAAAGGAAAAATGGAAAATTTTCCATTCAGGGTTAGGGTAAAATTTGTTGAGTTGCTGTGTCACCAAAAGCACCAGGAAGATTTGATAAAGTAATGAAACAGTGAGAAAAGGAACCAGCAGGGCTAGTTAAGTTCTAGCTCTACATGAGAGTTTAAATATGAAAACTATGTAATAAAATGGGCAGCCAGGTGGTATAGTAGATAGAATACCAGGCCTGACGGTAGCAAGATTTATCTTCCTGAATTCAGATCTGGTCTCAGATACTTACTAGCTGTGAGACCCTGGGCAAGTCACTTAACTCTGCATAAATTTCCTCATCTGTAAAATGAGCTGGAGAAGGAAATGGCAAACCACTCTAGGGTCTCTGCCAAGAAAACCCCAAACGAGGTCACAGAGAGTCACTAAAACATGACTGAATAACGACTGAAAATGTAATGAAATGCAGAGGCATGCCAGATTATGCTGGTAGTGAAGATCACCTTCATTAAAGTATGTGAGAAAGTAAAAGAATGAAAATGCCATCTTTAGCATTCAAATTCTGGAATAGCTAGCTGTCAGGCCCCAGGTTTCAATTTCACCTAATAAGTGTCAAAAAGTGAAAGAAAAGAGATTGCATCATGATAGATTTTTATCCCTATTCCTCATAATTCAGTCCATCAAATACAAATAGGTGAAAACAGAGCCAAGGCATGAAAATTATCCTCCTTATATTTAGTTGATCTATTTGAAGGTTATCAGTCCCTGCCCAAGAAAAAGTTTTGAGACATCTGAAGTTCATCTTTAGTGTCCCAGACCTCCCTTCCATTTTCCTGCTCCTTTTCCTGTGATGACAACCTCTCCCTATAAGCCACCCAGTGCCCTTGTGCTCTTTGTCCTTACCCTCATATCAAAGACTTCTTTGAAATTCTTCGCTCACACTGAAGAATACGTGATTTAAGTTAAGAGTACATGAGTTCAAGTTGTTATTTCATGAGCAAAATTGTATTTTCAAAGCTTTTTTAGGCTAAAGCATTGAACATGAGATGGAGTTTTAGGCAATAACCAATGGATTTGGGAAGATTTTGTGGATACATAGCTTTCAGAAAATTCCCTGATTCATGCCATAGAAGCCAGATACCATGTTATCTGATATTAAAATGAGGTTGAGGACAATTTTATTAATTTTTTTGTATCAACATTCATTCTCTTCTCCCCATCAAGCCATTCCTTGTCAGAAGTGTTGAAAAAGAAAAGTAACCAGTTTAGCAAAACCAACCAACATAACAACCACATCTAACGAATATGCAGTATTTCACATGCATACTCCCTGACTTCTACACTGAAGAGTGAGGGTGCACCAAAATGTTAATTAATAAACCAACAAATATGTAGATGTTAGAACTCTGAGCAATTCAGTTATAGGCCCTGTGTCCTATGATGAAACACGTTCACCTTCTGTCAGAAGGGTTAGGGACTTAAAATACAGAAAGAAACATAATTTCGGACATGGTCGATATGAAAACCTGTTTTGCTCAGCTATGCAAGTTTCTGATGAGGATTTTATTTTTATTTCTTTAACAAAGGTCATTGGGAGGAGTTGGAAGAATAGATTATAAATACTTGTAAAAATAAACAAGTAATTTTCTTAAAAAAAAAACCAAAAACATTTGTCCCTCTCTTGAATCTTTAATCTCTCCTTATTAACTGGTTCTTTCCCTACTCCCTTTTATATACCTTCCCCTCAGCCCTTAAGAAACCTTCACTAGTCTTATTTCTTCAACCTATGATCTTTTATTTCTCTTCCTTTTCACTGGCAAACTCTTTGAAAAGTTATCTATACTTGTTTCCAATTCAGTCCCTCTCACTCACTTCTCAATCCTTTGCAATCTGACTTCCAGTCTCACTACTCAACCAAACCTATTCTCTTACATGTTGCTGATGATCTCTTAAGTGCCAAATCTAATTGTCTTTTCCCAGCCCTGATCCTTCTTGATATATCTGTTCCATTTGACACTGTTTACCATCCTCTCTTTCTGGTGATTTTCTTCTTGTTCAGCTTCTACCTATCTGATAGAAAAATAACATTTCAGAAAATGGCAAAGAAGATCCTCTGAGTGATGAATTAGAAGTACAATTAATGTATATGAAGGATAATAGCTATGTATTCATTTTTCTACCACATCCATGTTGAGAAAAAAATTAAGAAAAAAAACTTTTGCATGTAATATCCCCTTTAATACATTTTATTACCAACTTGAGAGTCATTGATTGCTAGAAGAGACTTGCCCAAATAAAACACATTTGGTTGTTACCAGAGAAACACAGGGTTATGTTAAAGTTAAGCTAGCTGGCTGCTGGCAAAGGACCACCCAATAGGGTGGGCCCACATCAAGGGAGGTACTGTTCTCCATGACTGAAGGAGATTTGCAGTAGCTCAAAAGAAGTGGGAGATGCTCAAATATAGAGACATCTCCATCCCAAATGTTCATGTGGATTATCTGTGCCAGACAGGTGGTAGAGCATTCTGAGCTAGTATTGGTCTGATCAGCCACAGCTGGACACACTGGGCCTTTGCTGCAACATAGTGATGACATTTTGGTCCTCTTCAAGAAAGGACAACAACCAATGAATGAACCAGCTGGCTGCTTTGGATTAACTGGATTGTGGGGGGAAGGGAAGTTATGTAGCAGCCACTCCTTTATCCCTGTCCAGTTACTGCCACCACCTCTCTCTCTAATCTTCCCCGGGTCTGTGAGAGGAAATGGGGAAGACTAGTTATTCATTTATTTACTCAACATGCATTTACTCTGAATGTATTTTCAATCCTTGGGCTAAATCCAGGACAGGGAAGTAGAACACTTCTTTTTCTTTTCTTAACCAAATATTCTTTAATGGAACCCTAAACCTGAAACATTAAAGGAAGGGGAATTGCAAATAATACCACCTTTGTGCATGCTAAAACACCCCCTTCTCTAAGACACACACAGAGAGCTAATTTAGCCTGAAGTCTACCAAAAGCCTTTTGATCAGAATAGCATATTTCAAGAATCTGAGACATACAGAAATAAGGGAGCAAGATTTGGGTTTCAATGAACCTTGATATCCATTAATTTTGTCACTGCTTTATTAGTAAAAAGAGCAGGGAAAATCTTTAAATATCAACAAAGGATGAATTAAGGTCATTGAAAAATTTACTCCAGAGTAAGTGGCACTAAGACCATTTTTGATCAAAAATTACAGATAAAAATAAAAGGAAAAATACAAATAAACACAGTAACACAAGCACTCAAGTCTTCCTATTAAATTTGAAGAAGCTTCTAGGCCTTGGTGTCACCGAACAAATCACTAAACATATTTCCTACTGGAGGAGAATATTTCCTGACTTGGAAAATGGGTCCGGCTTTGGTGACTTATTTTGAAGTTACAAATTCTATTGTCATCAAGCAAGGGAGAGCCAAGTTTCATGACTTCATTTCCAAAGAGTTGTCAAAAATAGCAATCGAAAACAACCACGGGGAAGCAAACATCAGTATTTCCGAAGATATTACTCACTCAGATATGCTTTCTGATGTCAACTGTCTAGCCAGACTGAGCCAGAAAAAATATAATATGGTTTTAAACGTTATGCCTCCTGAGGTCAATCATGGGAATAACCTGAAAAAGATGCCACTAGTAGTCATACCAATAATTGATGGCAATAATTGGGCTTGCTGCTATGCTAAACGCTCAAACAGATGATACAGTATCAATGGGGCAGTCCAAGTGTTGCCAAATTTCAATTTATAAGTCATTTAAGTAATGGCAAATAGTAGAGCACATGCTGCTTACGGCAGTTTGTGTAAACACGCTGTTGTGGTCTTAGTGGGCTCACATCTGGAATCTCACTTTTTGGAGCCCCTTCAGAGCGACATCAAATTCATAGCCCTGAGACAGTAAGCTAAGTTGAGACGATTGTTTTCACATGTGTATCACACCCTACTTCGACTCAAAACAATTTCACTGGCTAAAACTACTGGAATATTAAGGGCACTTGTTGAGTAATTTTTAAAGACAGGAAAAGTGATTCATTCTGAAGCTAAAAGGTATGACATTTGCAGGTGTTTGTGTGAGCGGTTTTTCTAGACATATAACTATTCACAAATATGCATATATATATATATTACATTGTACATTCAAATTAGAGAGTATCTGTATTTGGTAATGGAGAAAAGGAATAACTACTGATCTGATTTTTAAAAAGGTATACATTTGTACCATACAAATACATCCTTAAAATGTTATTTTTGAATTTCATTCATTAATCCTGCCATTGCATTGTGGATGAGGATGCCAGATATTCGTGCCAGAAGGAACTTTTCAGGTAATCTAGTCCTCTTCCCACTCAATACAGAAATTCCATCTAAAACATCCCTGACAGAAAGTCAGTTGGTCTATTTTTGAGCAGTTTTATGTACTGTGAGATGGCTGTTTTGACGGGGCAACCTATTTCATTTGTGGACAGTTGTAACTCCTGAAATGTATATTACTTAATAATAGTTAACATTTATATAGCACTTACTATGTGCTAGGCACTGTGCTAAGTGCTTTACAATTAGTATCTCATTTTGTCATCACAATAACCTTGGGAGCTAGGTGCTATTATTGTCCTCATTTTACATATGAGGAAACTGAAGCAAACAGAAGTGACTTGCCCAGGGTCACACAACTAGTATCAGAGGTCGAATTTGAATTCAGGTCTTCCTGTCTTCAGACCCAGCACTCCATCCATTGTATCACCTGGCTGTTACATCTACTGATTACTTCTAATATTGTTCTCTAGATCTGGACTTCTTCAATTTCTTCTGTTTGCAACCCCTTTAGTGGGCGTTGCGCGATCTGAGGGCATATTTTTCAGCACAGCTCTTGGCAAACAGTAAGCACTTAATACATCCTTTTTATTCATTCAAATGTACATAAAGTAAATTTAAGAGGATTTTAGGAGGCAGGCACTAATATCTAAGAGATCATGAAATGCTTCATGTAGGAGGTGTTGTTTGAGCTGAGCTTCCAGAAAAGGTTTGGGGTTTTTTGGTAATTTTTAATGATATGTACTTTTATTTCACCTTCGTTTTCTGGCATATTACTCTCTTCCTCCCTGTTCCCCTTATAACAAAAACTAAAAAAGAAAGAAAAAAATAAGATTTCAGCAGAATCAACCAACTTGTCAAGTTGAGCCTGACAGGATGATACACGATATTTTGCAAAAATATTCCTCAGCTCTACAAAGAAGAGGGAGAGAGCATTTTTTCCAGTTCTTCTCCAGAAACAAGCTTGTTCATTATAACTACTCAACATTTATTAAGCTTTGCTATGTGCTGAGAACTGGGCTAAGTATAGGGAATGCAAATAAAAGAGTAAAACACTCCTTGGTCTCGAGGAGCTAACATTCAAGTGATATACAGAAAAGAAGTGAAAAGAGAAGGCATTTTTCAAAAATGGATTTGAATAGATGTCTTCTTTAGATATAATTACTGTTCTCAAGAGTGGGAAATGTGGTAGGGTACTCCTGGAGGCAAGCTGGGTGAAGATGTAAATGCATGGTCCCAAGAAGTGTGAGGGCAATGGGACTTCTTTGAACCAATGACAGAGAAAGGAATAGATACTTCTCCAGCATACCCTCATTCTATAGAAAGAAGATCGCTTTCAAAAATCCACATCAGTAAAGAGTAATGTTAGCCCAGATTTTTAACAAAGAAAAAAAATCATCTAGTTACTGTAGGATCTTTGTTGTGCAGCTAGGTAGCACAGTGGATAGAGTACTGGACCTGGAGTCATGGAGACTTGACTTCAAATCTGACCTCAGACAGTTAGTATCTATGTGACCCTGAACATGTCACTTAACCCTATTTACCTCAGTTCCTCATCTGTAAAATGAGCTAGAGAACGAAATGGCAAATCACTCCAGTGTCTTTGCCAAGAAAATTGCAAATGGAGTCACAAAAAGTTAGAGATGATTAAAACCACTGAATCACCACAAGTATAGAATGCTCCATTCCCTATTGCAGTAAATAAATTTGCTACAAATAGAGTAACTTTGGCTTTAGACCACCTATTTGGAAGTCAGGCATCAGGAAGCCTTGATTTAAGAATTGTTCTCCTTTTCTTGGAACTACCATGGAAATGTAACGGAAAGAGCAGCAAACCAACCCACCTAGCAACTGTGTAATGGTAGATGAATCCCTTAAATTCTTTGAGCCTGTTTTCTGTAAAATGTCAGGTCTGGACTAAGGTCCCTTTCAACTCTAAATCTATGATCCCATTTGTCTCCAAGATCAATGCCTTCTAATTCTAATAAGCATCCCTCTCAGTAAAGGTCCCATGGCCCAAATACTGCACCATGGGAAAGATTACTATATCCAATGGATGCAGAACCATAGGTAGGGGGATAGGGATCAGGCAAAATTTTCTGGGGAAGGAGGGAAAAGATATTTGGAACTCAATCCTAATTCAGTACATACTTGTATTATGGAATCATAAGATTTAGACAGCATTCAATTTACCTTTCATAGTTCTTGGAAAATGCCTTTTTATAAGTATCAGCTTTAAATATCAGCTAAAACTTCACTTTCCAAAGAAAGTCTTTTCCTTTCCCCATAATAGTAGCACCTTCCCTCTATTGATTTTTTAAATTTATTTTGTATATGGCTAGTTTGTATACAGTCACTTGAATGTTATCCCCTCCATTGGACTGTGATTTCCTTGAGAGCAGGGACTGTCTTTTATTTTTCTTTGAGTGCCCGGCAAATAATGATCACTTCATGAAAGTTTATTGATTGACCAACTATCAACCCCTGCTTTATTCTGATTTTTCATTGGGAGAATAAACTAAATTACATGATGACACTGCTTAATGATAAGAAGATTCTGGCCCTATCTTGGCTTTAAATCAGTACCTCATCACTATTCAAAACATAATTCCTCCCGAGACACACGAACAAAAAACCACAAAGTTATTTGTGTCTACTTTTACGTGTACATGTTCTTTTTCAAAGAAGAATATGATCTCTGAGACTAAGGACAGCTGTATTTTTGTCTTTATATTCCTAGCACCAGGCAGATTATTTGGCACATAGTAGGCAATCGAATATATATGTGGGTTAATTTTATGATCCCAGAGCAACCATAGCTGGGGTGTAGGAGTGACTGGATTTGGGGGGACGATAACAACATTGTTTGCTTTAGCTCATGCATCTTCCAAACCTTTCCTAAGAGACTGTGTTGTTTTGGATACTTATGGGGTGAGCACATAATCCCCTACATCCTCAGGAGTAACATTGTGTAATTTGTCCTAGTCTTCCAAGGGATAATAAAAATGTGTCTGGACCTAAAGAAGGATGTTTGCCTGGAGCCATGTCAGGTGATCATCCAGCTTTCGCTTAAACAATTCTAGTGATGGAAAACTCTCTGCACTTCAAGGCAATTCATTCCATTTAATGACAGTTCTAACTGTCTAAAAAGTTCTTCCTAATATTGAGCCAAGACTTCTCTCCCTATAAATTCTATCCTTTGTGGCTAGATAGAATCAACCTAATGCCTTCCATACCTAATGGCCCTTAAAATATTTGAAGACAACTGTCATGTTCCCTTTAACTCTTCTCTTTTCCAGATTTACCATTGGCAGTTCCTTAGTTATTACTCTTCTTTTTTTCCCTATGAAAATAACAATAATTTAGTAACATGTATATTTGTATGGTATTCAACTGGTTCCCCCTCCCCCCACATTGTGCCTTCAATGGGAAATAAAAAAATGATCCGTTATCAATTGAAATTTGGCAAAATACATATCTTCAAAGTAAGAACATGTTTTCACAATATGTTGTTTGCATAGAGGAATAAAATTTTATATGTGCCTTGAATTGTAGCACTGAGGAGTCTACATGGATAAGCCTGCTTCAATAAATCTTTGCTGAACAAAGAATCCATTGTTTCTGTCTGGTCTATTGAAGGCTCACTCAGTCTTTGGATAGATCTCTCCCTGTCCAAAATAAACTGGTGCCAGGATTTCTTAAACTCAACAGCCTTAGGGGGGTATATATATATATTTTTTTTCTTCTGTCTCACATATCCTTAAGCTAATCCTACAATGAGATTCCCAAAATTCTACGGGCCATTTTTACTGGCTTATAATTTTCACCACCCTTTCCTAAACTGATCTGTGTCAGAAGATGTGTTTACAAGTGGGAAACATATCCAAGTTTACTGAATCATGTAGTCCAAAATGGTTTATTGTGTTCTGATCCAAGGCCTCATCTGTAGAGTGACAATGAAAGAGAGCAAACAGATGGCTTGCATGGGTGGGCCTGACTTACGGCACACATGCTCCACAGAAACAATACTGCTAATTTTAACTTGCTTGTCCCATCTTTCCTCCCACCCCAGTATTTATCACAAGGCACACTAGTGCATGCCTAAATGCCCAGAGAGATTTGGGGGTACTTTTCACTGATAGAGAGAGGGAGCTTCAGAACTAGGGAGATGAGGGTTCAAGCACTACCTCTGACACTGGATGCCTGAACCCATGCAACTCACTTAACTTCACTTAGCTTCAGCATCATAAGATGGTTTTTTGCAAAGAAGGCACCAGTTTGCATTGGTAGAGGGTTTTTTAATCTGAGAATTTGTTACACCCACAGAATCAGTTTCATTCTCTAACCTTCTAGCCCATTTACTAGTAACAACTTGCATGTTACTCTGTTTTACTTTTGAATCTTAAAGAAGTCTGGCTGCTGGGTTCCTTGACCATATTATTCACTAATCACAAGGTCTTCAAATTTCTCATAGCATTTGATCTGGCCTTCTTTTACTTTAAATTATCATTATTTACATCTGTGTTGTACCTCCCCTTAGAATGTAAGACCCTCTACTACTGGATCTATCATTCTTTATCTTTATATCCATGCTACCTGGTTCTTGTCTTGAATAAAGTGATGCTTCCTGCAATTTCCTCACTTGCTCCTTCTCCATTACCATAGCCATGCCACTGGAAACTTGGACGCAACCATTAGCTCACCCTGCTTCCCACTGATGAGCCTTTGGGAACCAGTGTTTTACATCATTTCCCAAAGCCTTGGCTTTGCCATGGCCCCACTCTCTGACCACCCTCCAGCACCCCTAACTAACAGCCCTTTTATGTGTTGTCTTTCCCCTTTAGAATACAAGTTGTTGAGAGCAGGGTTTGTTTGTTTCCTTGTATTTAATTCCCAAGCATTAACATGATGCTGGATACA
The DNA here is from genome assembly GCF_028372415.1 of Notamacropus eugenii. NCBI lineage: Eukaryota > Metazoa > Chordata > Mammalia > Diprotodontia > Macropodidae > Notamacropus > Notamacropus eugenii. The sequence goes on from NC_092873.1 coordinate 401,618,184, forward strand.
TAGAAAGTCCTTAATAAATGCTTTATCTGTCTGTCTTAATAAATGTTTATTGACTTTGTTGATGACCAGTACAATTTTAAAAGTGTGGAACTAAGTGATATTAGGTCTTGACAATAAGTAATTAATGAAGTGATAATTTGTCTGAAATCACCCCAAAAGAATGGATATACTTTAGGGTTAGAAATAGTTTTGGAAGAAAAACAGATTAAATGATGATGTATCCCTCCTGTTTTCTGCCTCCAAATTCCTCAATGAACTGGTTTCCAATGAATTCTAAAACATACATAATACAATTCCACTGCACTGAGTCCTTTTTCTAAAATTAGGAGTAATCTAAGGGAGCTGCACATTCAATCACAAGCTGTTGTAATTGAGGCCAAATGATCACTTTAGCCTTGAGCCAGGAAGATATGCCACTGGTAAAAAGATTTAACAGCCCATATGTAATTCTCATACTTCTCTATCCACTGGAATGTCAACAAAACCACCATTGGTAAAAGATAAAAGCTTGAATTTAAACATAAAAAATGGACAGGTATGACACACCTCACATTGCAAATTCTCCAAAGCAAATTCAATAGCTTAAAGTCTGGTGACAAATGGATATTTGGAGTAGCAGGATATGGGTCGGAAATTTAGTTTCTCAGATGCTATTTATAGCTCTCTTGACCTTATCCCAACTGATGATACCAATTGGCTTTCATCTCTTTTATTACTGAATCTAAGCATTTCATTTTTTAGATTTAATTTTTTGTTTTGAATTTAACAAACATCAGAAAGGAAACATTTCCACATGTAGAACAGAATAGACAATATGTGTGATGCTGAAAATCTCTATTATATACAGTTTGTGTGAATGGATGTATGTGTTCAACATGTTATTTTCAAAGCTGTCAAACATTTCATTTTAAGAGGTATCAGTGTATATATGAATGAGATGTGTGTGTGTGTTTGTCCTTTGTTGCTGAAGAAGACCATGCCATCAGAGAAATAATGACAGAGAGCTGAGTAGGTCACCAGCCTCACTTCTCCTCCAGAGCCATCTGAATCCAGTGACCAGATATTCCTCAGGATGACTGGAGATGACACAGGATGAGGCAATTGGGGTTAAGTGACTTGCCCAAGGTCACACAGCTAGTAAGCGTCAAGTGCCTGAGGTGAGATTTTAACTCAGGTCCTCCTGAATCCTGCACTGGTGCTCTATCCACTGCACCACCTAGCAGTCCCATATGAATGAGAGCTATACAAGAGAAAGAAGAGATTCTTTTATTAATTAGCTACTTAAAGAAGGTGTTTAAGGTTCTTTAAGATTCTTCTTCTGAGGGCCTTATATTCCATAGTCCAGGGACACAACAGTCACACCCTCTTCTCTACCCTTTGACTCCTAGAAGGTGGAAGGAGTAGGGAGATCAAAGGCATCTCTTGCACTGCTGAATATATTGAATAATCTTCCTGGAGGAATGGACTTATCTAGAAAAAAACTCAACTAGAATGGGCCACTAAAGAGTCACCTGTGGCACAATGAAGCTGAAGCAGTGGCTTACTCTATAGGTAAGGATCCAGAGGCCTTCTCATGTCTAGGTGAATTCTTTCCCACTCTAGCTCTGTTCTACCACCTCATGTCTGACTTGGGGGTCTTATCTCAAGCATTCCTCCATGCTGTACCCCTTGAATTCCTAGTTATTGCACTGGATATTTAACAAATAACATGACTGATTTTTTAAAAGTGTGTTCAGATAAATTTTGTTTCAATTTTATAAGTCTTTAATGATAGGAAAAATGTCAGACAATCTGATTTTAATACCACCTATGTATATATTTCTCACTTGTAAAATAGGTGATTTTACCAGAAAACCTTTAAAGTCTCTTCCACTTCAAAATCTTATAATTAAAATATTATGGGCAACCCTATTAGTAAGGATGCATTTCTTTTTCATAGATACATCTTATATAACTGCTAAAATATTATATTTCATAGATCAGAGAAGTTTCACAATCATTTCAATTTTCTCACTTATATAAGCCAATATTTGCAGGGATGATTTCAGTTCATCACATTTCCGGGATAAACAACTGAGTTTTGCACTGAAATTTGCTGTGTTTTATTTATAAATGTCATTGTAATGTTGCTGAAATCTACGAACTATTTTTAAAAATTTGATTACATAACACAGACATACTACTCATCTGGATCAGGGGAAATAACACCAATTGAAGATAACTATTGTCACATTTGCTTTCCTTCAGTGTTTGGGAATTAATATTCCAACAGGGTCTACAGATGTTTGTTTTATAGGTCATCTTGCTTGTGACTTTTCAATTTTGCTGATTTTATCCAAAGATCCATAATTGAAATTGGCACCAAAAATACTGAAATACCGATACTAAATATATATGCATGTATATGTGTGTATATATTTTACTATGTATATAAGTATATATTTTATGTCATTATATAGGTATGTGTATACAATACATGATTATATACTATATTATGTTGTTATATAGAACATATACAATATTTATATAACTTTATCATTGATTATACATGTTTATCGGTAATATACACTTTTTGCTGTTGTTCTTATTGTTAAATCCTTTCAGTAACTTTGTAACCCCATTTGGAGTTTTCTTGGCAAAAATACTGCAGTGCTTTGCAATTTCCTTTCCAGCTCATTTTACAAATGAGGAACTGAGGCAAAGAGGGTTAAGTGACTTTCCCACCAGTCACACAGCTAGTAAATGTCTGTGCTTGAGGCTGGATTTGAAGTTAGGTCTTCCTGACTCCAGGCCCAGTGCTCTAACTTATATAATTTATAATTATATACCACGATATACAATTTTATTTATTATGTGAGTTGATACATAATATTGTATTGCCAAGGCAATATTCACAGCACCGACAGTGACTATGAATATGCTGTCATAGTTCTGAATCACAAAGTATAACATACTCTCCATGTGGAAAGCAAACACCAGAAAGCTGAATCCCAAGACAAGAAAGTCAAATCTATCATACTAACCAAGAAGTCAGTACATATTAGCACTTCAGGGAGCAACACCATTCCCAAGCCTTCTCCCATACCCATACCCCCTGGGCCTTCCCACAAGCAAACACTCACAAGACTAGCTGTGCCTGCCTGTGTCCTTTTTTTCTCCCCCACCCTAACTGCTCTCACCAATTTCCTCCCAGCTCTGTTCCACCATTTCTGTTCTTTCTGTCCAGCAAGCTCCTCCCACCACATGTGAATTAAGCTTCCATGTGTTTGAAGTAGGTCACACAACCTTATGAATGGATGGCAAAGATCTTCAAATTAAGCAAAAATACATTAACAGTACAAATATTCAATTATATATAACCTATACCTACATATATTATATATAATCAAATATATATGGCATGTAAAATGCTAATGAGAGGGAAACTGAGGCTCTTTTTCCAGGCAAGTTAAGTTTATTAACAGTGATAAGTTCATCTGTTAATAAAGCTGCTAATAAAAGTGGATCACTATAACACTTCATTAAAGCCAGGGACCCAGATGGTACAGAAAAACCCATTTTTATTGAGACATAGGAAAGGGGGTGGTGGAGCTGGGTTCAGTATGGTTGGGAAGCCTTTCGATCAGTTGCTACTGAGGAAAGTAGCTGGCCTTCAGGTGTGGCTGATCATGTCCTTCTCTGAAAATTACAAAATATTAATTACTTTAGGGGCCCCAAATACCTCTACTAATCTTGGCTAGAAAACAGAGCCACCCAAATCTGAACCTCCAGGTTAATTGTCCCCTTGGAAAGGATCAGTAACCATAGTTTTACAAGGACAGGTCAGACTGAAGAACAGTCCCTGGGGAGGAGCTCTGACTAAACAGGTTTCTGTTAACAGGTAAATAAAAAGATGTTCCAAGTTGGGCTACCACATACCCCAGGTGTTGGGAGCGATTATGTTATTCAGTCATGCCTTTAGTTCCATTTGGGAAGGTCACTATTTTTTAACTTAACTGGGAAATGGAGTTTGACAAAATGGGAAATAGGGTTGATTACAGAGTAAAATCAATTATTAAATGATATAACATAATTTTAATCTCCTTTAATACAAGTAATTAAGCACATTGTCAAAGAACTAATTATAAAGAACAGTGATTTATTGCAAACTAAGAAGCTAGTTTTTAGTTTTTGTACACTACAAGGAAGTTGCCGACCTGCCTTGGTGTAGGGTATATGCACATTTGGGAGTTTCCAGTGTCAATGAAATTGCCATTCTAGTTCCCATTCTTATCCTTACTTTGTGCAAGGCATACAAAACATAGGTTTGGTGGTATCTGGGTACCTGGCTTTACTGAGGTGCTAGAAGGACCAACTTTTATTCACAGCTTAATTAACAGATTAATATATCACTGTTAATAAACATCTTGCCTGGGAAAAGTGCCTCAGTTTCCTCTCTTATTAGCATTCTACATGCCACATATAGAGATAACTAACCACTTTCTTGTCCCAAAGAACTTAAAAACTAGTTGAAGTATTAAGACAATTAAATTCAACATGCCTTTATGAAATATCTGACATGTGCAAGGTATTGTGCACAGGGCTAGAAAAACAAAGAGAAAAAGCATGTGTATAAGGGGCTTACTTTTTATCGCAAGTTTGCACTTTGTATATTAAGAAGGATATGTAAAATAATTGGGGAAAGGGAGCTCAGGTAAGAAGACTGTGCAGGAGTGGGCATTTGAGCTGAGTCTTAAAGAAAACTTGGGATTCTAAGAGGCATAGCTGAGAAGAGAATGTATTACAGGTTTGGGTGGTAGTTTGTACAAAGACCCAGACAGAGGAAATGGCAAGTCTCTTAGTTTACTTAGAATTTAATTACCTTACCTGTAAAATTAAAAAGCTGGACTAGCTGATAACTAAGGCAGCCTCTAATTCTAAATCTATGTTCCTGTGACTTGAGTTGACTAAATATCCAAAAGGAGTCAATGGTGTACTATGGCAAACAAAAAGAGTGAAAGTAATCATGTGATGTTTCGATAGTTAGAAGATCCACCACTTCTACCACTGGGTTGAACTAGGAGCAAGAGGTGGAAATCTCACAAATGCAGATTTAAGTTTCATATAAGGTGAAATCTGCTAACAGTTTGAGATGTTCCATAGAAGAATTAATTGCCTTAAAATGAAATAATTTGTAAATTATTGAGGTTCATTAAGCAGAAGCTTATGAGTAATTTTGAGGGAATGTTCTATAGAATATTACAACTCAAGTACAGGATGGAATACATAGCATCTAATGTAACCTCTTTCAATTTCTTGCTTCCTCTTCTGCTACCCTTTCAGTGAGTCCATCTTTATCTCTTCCTTCTTAAGATTATGGGAAGAGATGGCCCTCCTCCTTGATAAAGGTAACTTCTTTACATGTATTGGATATCCTATTCCATCCCTCAAATTGTCCCATCTTTTACCCCCTCTCTCCTCCACCTTTAATTAATCCATCTCACTGAACTTATTTCTTCTAGACTACAAATGTTTCCAGGTCATTCCTATCCTTTAAAACACAAGCAAGTGCCTTCCCTTGACCCTGGAACCCAAAGAAGCTACCAACCAATTTACCTCCTTCTCTTAACTGCCATATTCCTAATGGTAAATTATACTCCCTGATTCTTCTTCCTCACCACCCAATCACTCCTCATCTGCTTTTACCCTGATTTCAAACAGTCTCTCCACTTAAATAACTTTCCCTACTCATACATCCTTTATGATTGATCCAGTGGTCTTTGTATTTATCATCATTCCTCAGTCTGCAGCAACTAACACTGTAGAACCCTCCCTCCTTTGCACTGTCTTCTCCACTGGCTCTCATGGCACTCCCAAAGTTCTAGCCCACCTTTTCTATGTCTCTTTTGCAATTTCTCCTCTTTTTCCCACTCTTTAAATGTTGTTCCTCCAGGGTTCTAATTCTTCTTCTCTGCTCCCTCTCTGCTCAACCCCTTGAGAGTCTTATCCACTTATATGGCTTCAGTTATCATTATGATGCCAATGACCCCCTCAAACTATCTCTCAGTCTCTAAGTACTACTCGGAACTTCAGTGTGGCATTTCCAAAATGTTTCTTCCTAAATGTAGATTCCTCCTTCAACACCTCAAACTAAATATTTAAAGCTAAATTCATTGTCTTCCCCTCAAACACACTCCTCTCATTGAAATTTTGAGTTTTTGTTAAGGGTATCACCAATCTCTCAATATTATAGGATCACATGATTATAGGATTACAGACCTAGGGATGAAAGTGATATCAGTAGTCATTTAGTCCTAAACCCCTGATTTTTACAGATGAAGAAACTGAGGTCTCATAAGATTAAATGACTAGCTCAAGGTCCTAGTTGGAATAAGAGCCAGAATCTGAATCCTAGGCTTGTAGCTTTGATGACATCTTTGACTCAACTCTTCTGCATATCAAATCATTGCCAAATTCTGTTATTTTTCCTCTGTAATATGTCTCTCTCGTTTGTTTGCTTTTATTTGCTTCCACAACAAATGTAGCTCATACCTTTATCGCTTCTCACCTAGGCTGTCATAATAATTTCTCTTTTTTTGGTCTCCCTGCTACCAGTCTGTACTCTTTATAGTCCATACTTCAGCCTAATGAGCTGCTTAATGAGCTACCTAATGAGCTGCCTAATGTCCTTCTAAAATTGTTTAACTCTTCCACTCAAAAACTCATCAGTATGGTTACTGACTAAAGCATATGTACTCTTGACTCTTACACAGCATGGAAACCCCTACAAAATATAATTCCAATGTACCTTTTCAGACTTTTCATGCCATTTCTACTTCATATATTCAACGTTCCAGCCAGATTGGAATACTATTTGTCCCTAGGTTTTATACTGCTTTCTTTTGTTCCCACCTAAAATGCATTCTTTCCCTCATCCTCCTGCTTGATATATTTGTTTTATGCTCTTGACCTTGGAATCTACCTTAAATTTGGTAAGACCCCCTCCCACCCCCCCAGCAGTTCAGAAGCAAAGATCCAGTTATCCTGACCTGTACACAAGTCCCCTAATGGTAGTACTAGAAAGTTGTATGAATTAAAGAGACTTAACTGGAAATACATGGAATCTAGTGCAAAGGAAGCTAGGTTGGTGAAAAGGAAGTAAAGGTTATTTGTAAATTCCCAACAGGAGACTCCAGTGCTTATTCAGAAGTTATAATCAAGTTGCCCACCTGTAGTTGAAATGCAGTGTGTGTGTGTGTGTGTGTGTGTGTGTGTGTGTGTGTGTGTGTGTGTGCGTATGTACAGTTCAGGGCAGGGGAACCTACAGCCTCAAGTTCACACAGGGCCCTCTAGGTCCTCAAGTGCAGTCTTTTGACTGAATCCAAACATCATAGAACGATAAAAGAATGTGGCCTTGAGGCCACAGGTTCCCCACCCCTGTCATTTCCTTCTCAAACTCATCTTGCAGATGAGAAAATTGAGATAAATATGGTTTAGTATCTTGTCCAGGATCACACAGCTAAGTAAGTGTCTGAGGATGGATTTTAACTCAGCTCATCCTAACTCCAGGCCCTGTGCTCTGTACACTGCACTGATGATAATGGGATACTTGCCTAAATAGTTCAGTGTTTACCTATTCTAAACTTACTTATTTCTCTTCAGGGGAAAGAAAGTAAAATAACTATTATGGTTATCAGTTAGTTAAATTTCTAACTTGTTTTTTTGTTGCACACATATTTTATTGTATCATTTAGAGTTTACAACCTTTTTAAAGACCCTCTCATGATCAATATATATATTTGTGTTTAATATATATTTGTGTTACATGTATTTTCCTTGTGACAATAAAAACTTCCATACCAGAAAAGAAAAGAAATACAACTGTAAAAGAATAGATCTTTATGAAAATTAATAAAGGCTTCCTAAGTATTAAGTGTTCCCTATTGTTAAGTCATTGAAGTTTTTATAAGCAGGGTTGTACAGTACAAATAAAATTAAAATAAATGCTCAACAGATAATTTTATTTGGGTAACTTTTTCTGCCTTTTCATAACCAAGGTAAATAATTTGTAAATTCTATTTATGAAGCTAAAATGAATGAAAGAATTTTATAATTAGATAATAGAAAATTCTTTCATTTAAATTGCACCATAAATCTGGATAATTTGAGGTTAATTTGAAGCTTCTAATTTAAGGGAAACATAAAGATCTGGGTTGAAAAAATAAAACAAAACCTTAGGATCATTTTTATATGTGGTTTAAAGCAAACTGCTCATATCAAAATGAAACAAAAATAAGCACATGTTAAAAAAAGGTTAAAGTTTAAAAAAAAAAGTATCACCTAGTATAATAAAGAATATATTTTTGTAGATCTAGAAATATGTTTCTATTTAGTATTCCACTAAAAAATCAAGTTGGTGACAATGGAATACTTACGCTTGATTGAATGTTTGACTGTTCTAAACTTGCTTATTTCTCCTTAGGTAGAAATATTTGGGGAACAAGACTAATAAAACCTGAGTACACAAAATGGGTAAAGAGCTACCATATAATCTCTCTGCTTAATTTTTGCATTGAGAATACATCATCAGATTTGCTGAGATCTTCAGAAAGATCATTCCAGATATAGCACCTTGAGAAAATAAAGGACTTAATCACTGAATGAGATGATGCCTAAAATGTTGTTGTGAGGATCAAATAAAATAATAAGACAAAGCCTTTTGCAAAGTGTTAAGCATTGTATGAATGTCAATTACTACACAATTACTAAATTCTGAGGACTATACTATGTAACCCCAAGGACCATTATGGGTATCATCTGGTAAGCAATCGAATGTTCAGTAGTGATAAATTAATTATAAAAAAATAAATAAATACTGAAAAATGCTAAAATGACTTAACAGGGAAAAGAAATGTTAGTTAAAGACTATGAATCTGAGTGAAAGAGGAAAGGGCCTTCAATTCAACCCAAATTTTCAAATAATATTATTGATTTTTTTTCTTTAGGAGTATCTCTCATTTTCATTTTTCTGATTCAAACACCATTTAATTACTAAATATTTACCAAGCATTTATTGCATACCATTGCCACTTAGCCTTGTACTGAAGTTACTCAGTTCTATCAACTGTAAAATGAGGAAATTGAAGCAGATAAACTCTGAGTTCCCTTCCAGCACTGAATATTTGATCAATGAAGGCTAATCTTGATAGCAGTCAAGAGATGGAGGGTATAGATGAGTTTGATAACTAACGAACTTGTTTCCTTAACGTTGCATTCAATCCACAGGATCAAGACCCTAAATTTTGTTGATATCCTTGTGAATAATGATCATCCATTCTTCTCAAAGATTTTTATCTCCCATGATCTCATGGATTCCTTTAACAGTGGTCAACCATTTCATGTTCCTCTTTGTCATTATCAGATGTATCTTGAATGACACTAACACAATAGGTGAACTATATTGTTTTTCCCTACTTTCCTACATACACATAGACATATGCAAATCCAGGAGTTGGGGAAAACCACTACAAATACACACATATAATGTGCATCTATGAATATTTATATATGCCTAGCTATTATATGGAGGCAACTGGATGGCTCAGTGGATAGAATGCTGGGCCTGGAGTCAAGAAGAGCTGAGTTCGAAACTGGTCTTAGACACTTACTAGCTACGCTACCCTGGGCAAATCACTCAACCTCTGTTTGTCTTAATTTACTGGAAAGGGAAATGGCAAATCACTCCAGTATCTTTGCCAAGAAAAGTATGGTCCATGGGGTCACAAAAAGACAGAAACGATGGAATAACAAGAAGCTATCATATATACACATATATTCATATATGTAGGTATAGACACATGTAGGTGGGTAAGATATGTATATACACATATAATGGCATTGAGGTACACATATACATATAGCACACATACATAGCTGTATGGAGTAAGCAGGTATAAACAAGAGGCATACAAGTAGACACAAGGTAATCTTAAGAGTAAACATTCTTAACCTTCTGTTGTTGGTGTTGCTGTTATGAACTCCTTTCACACTCTGATGAGGCCTATGGATGGATCCCTTCTTAGAATAACATTTTAAAATAATTGAAGGAAACGATATATTTCTGTCGGAGGTTAATGAAAATTACTGTAATTTCTCATAAAAGTTGCTAGGCCCTTTAAAATATGTATACAGAACCCTTGATGGAGGGAGGATAAGTTCTGTAGATCCTGATTTAAGAACCCCACGCCACCCCCTCTGCCTTGGAAGGGATTTGGCACTAGCCGCTGGGGACCAGAAAAGGTCACCTTAGGAAAGTGGTCCTTCAACTAGTTCTTGAAGAAACCTGGCAGAGAGAGCAGAAGCCAAGGTTCAAGCAGAGAAGGAAAATATATGTTTGAAAAATTATTTCAGCCTTGCTTGCATCACCTCTCAAATTTTTCTTCTTTAAAAAACCCACAATTTTGTTTTATTTTCAGTTGCAGATTCTTTCCCTCTTGCCACCCTCTCCCACACCACTGAGTAGGCAAGACAGTGGTATACTGTCATAACATCTTGCCATTAAGAATTCTAGATGATTTGTCAAAGGATTCATGATGAAAAATCACCTAGAATTTTTACTGGTAATGCTAGGAATATCCAGATGTTATGACAGTATACCAAAAACTTTCCAACCAGAAAAAGGCCATCGATGACATTTTCCAAATATAGATAACAAAACTAGCCCAGTCATCAAATACAGAACTGACAAGGAATCTGGATATTTTCTGGAAATCTCTAAATTTGCTAAATACAGAATAGACAAATTCTTGAATTGGCTTATTGACAGTTTCATCTTTCCTAAAGTTGAGAAATAATGTAAGGAACTTGGATTTGACTTAATTCTAACCAATAGACAGGTTACTGGTGAAAAGAAGAACCTTCTAAAATATGTTATTTTAGTTTGTGAATAACATGGAAAGGAATGTTGAGCATAATCAGATATGTATCTTGGATTTTAGGAAATGAGATTTTGAAATATTCAAATTGAAAATGTATATGAGTTCATGTTCAGAAAATTCATTAGGTCAGCATCAAGTCAGTAATTCTGACTCTGAAATTAACTGGGTGGCATGGACCATGTCACTTTATTCCTCTGAGCCTCAGTTTATTCATCAATAATATGAAGGAATTGCAAGATCTAGTACAACTTCAAAATCCTATGATTTTAATGTTATAAGAGAAGTGTTTTGTAAACTATAAAATTTTATTTCTCTTTCAGTGTTGATATGAAGATTAAATGACATATGGTGATTTCCATGAAAGTATTTTAGAACCATAACATATTATATGTAAGCAATTTTTATTATTTTTAAGAGAAAATCTTGCCAAAGAGAGATGAGGGATGATAAAATAATTCCAAGAGGAAAGAGAAAGGAAGTGTTTGAAGAAGTTAATGTGAGAACATTACAGGGAACATTACACCACAAGTTAAAAATTTTTCTATGTTTATGTAAAAACAAAAGATTGGAAAAGAGCACATAACCTCTGAACAAGATGCGCTATGGCTAGACTCTGGACATTTCCACTGGCTGTCTCCCAGGTTTAGAATATCCTCCCTCCTCATCTCTGGCTTCTGGCTTCCTTAAAGCTCCAGCTAAAATGCCAGGTTCTATAGGAAGCCTTCCCTCATCTTTTTATTTTTTTTTATTTTTTTTTATTTTTATTTTTTAATGTTTAACAATCACTGCCATACAATTGCGATTTTATCCCCCCCCACCTACCCCCCACTCCCCCCCTCCCTCCCCACGACTGCATACAATTCTGTATAGATTCTACATATACTTTCCTATTGAGTATATTTTCACTATAGTCATGCTATGTAGTCAGACTAAGATAAATGAAAGAAATCGTATAACAAATCAGAACATGATACACAAACACATACACATACACAAACATGATCTGCTACATTATGTGAGTGACTTCCATATTTCTCTCTCTGAGTGTGGAAGGCATTTTGCCTTGAGATCCACCATTGGGATTTTTTTTTTTTTGTAAGAAGTTCTTGTGTTATTACAAAAATCTAAGTCTACCAGAAAAAACTCTCACACACTGTGGTCGTTGCTGTGCATAAAGTTCTCCTGGTTCTGCTCCTTTCACTCAGCATCAGGTCATACAAGTCCTTCCAGGCCTCTCTGAAGTCTTCTTGTTCATCATTTCTTATGGCACAATAGTACTCCATTACATTCATATACCATAATTTATTCAGCCATTCCCCAATTGATGGACATCCCCTTGACTTCCAGTTTTTGGCAACTACATAGAGTGCTGCTATAAATATTTTTGTACATGTGGGACCCTTTCCCATTTTTATGATCTCTTGGGGATATAGTCCTAGTAGCGATATTGCTGGGTCAAAGGGTATGCACATTTTTGTAGCCCTTTGGGCATAGTTCCAAATTGCTCTCCAGAATGGTTGGATGCGCTCGCAGCTCCACCAACAATGAATTAGTGTTCCAACTCTCCCACATCCTCTCCAGCATTTATCATTTTCTTGTTCTGTCATGTTTGCCAATCTTATAGGTGTGATGTGGTACCTCAGAGTTGTTTTGATTTGCATCTCTCTAACCAATCCTCATCTTTTTTTGTTAATTAGTTCCTATTTATCCTGTATATAGCCTGTATAGCCTAGACTTCTCTGAGCATGTAGAGTTCTAATATGGAGCTGTCCTTGAGGGACTTTTTGAATATGCTAATTTGCCTGACATGAAGCCTGATTCATCCCCTGCTATGAAGGTGGAATGGCCCTTTTGGTTGCCTGCCTACGCTTTTAAAACTGGCAGGAATGAGCAGTTCTTTCTCTCTTCCATTCTTTTTGGCTGTGCTCTTTCAGGTAATATCTGTCTGCTGTGCTTGGCATGGATACCATCAGTTGGAGAGGTAAGGGGGAAGGACTCACCTTCTCCTGCTTACCTCTTTTTTACCTTAGAGTAGCAAAAAAGGGAATATTTTAAAGTTACATTTGGAAGGAGAACAAGGTAGTGATAATAAGGCCACTGCTTAGGGTAGATAACAATCTTAAGAGATGACAGAGAGAATGCAAAATTTGACTGTCTCCTTCATCACAGAGAACAATTGGTAAACTACAAAAGAATAAGAGTGAAATAATTTAGAGTATCTTGGAAATCTCTACTATCTAGTGGAGTAGAAGTTTCTATTGTTGACACTTCTCAACTCAACATACCAAGTAAGAAAAAGTATTAATCTTCAAAATACAGAAATTTCAGCAATTACAAGAAGAGATTTTGGAACACTAATTCATTGTTGGTAGAGCTGTGAGCTGATCCAATCATTCTGAAGAGCAATTTGAAACTACGTCCAAAGGGCTATAAAAATGTGCATCCCTTTGACCAAACAATACCACTTCTAGGGCTGTATCCCAAAGAGATCATAAAAATGAAAAAAGGAACCCACATATACAAAAATATTTATAGCAGTTCTTTTTGTGGTGGCCAAGAACTGGAAATTGAGGGAATGCCCATCAATTAGGAATGGCTGAGCAAGTTGTGGCATATAAATGTAATGGAATACTATTATGCTATAAGAAATGAAAAATAGGTGGACTTCAGAAATATCTGGATAGACTTATATGAATTGATGCTGAGTGAAATGAGTAGAACCAGGAATAGCCATAGTACGCAAAGACTGTTTTTGATAAACTTAGTCCTCCACAGCAAGGCAAGGACCAAAAACATTTTCCAAAGGACTCATGATGCAAGATGCCATTCACATCCAGAGAAAGAACTATGGAGTGAGAATGCAGAATGAAGCAGATTATTTCCTCTTTTGTTACGTTTGGTTTTGTTTAGTTTTTCTCATGATTTCTCCCATTTGTTTTAATTCTTCTACGCAACATGACGAATGTGAAAATGTGTTTAATAAGAATGCATGTGTAGAGTCCATATAAGATTGCATGCCATCTTGGGGAGGGAGGGAAAATTTTAAATTTATGCAAGTGATTGTTGAAAATCAAAAATAAATAATAAGTAAATAAACGAAGAAAGAAGCAAGCAAATAAATAAATGAATGAATTTGGGGAAAAAAGGAGAACTTAAATGAAAAAAACTGCCATGAGGTAGTTCTTGTAAAAAGCAAAGCAAAACACCAACAGAGTAGCTCTTGGAGCTGGGGCCTATCCCAACCTAGACATTGTGCTTCAGTTCCCATTCTCCACCTCTCACATAGCATTATGAACTCATAAGGCTATGGCACTTTTAGGTATTTATTTTTGTAGTTAACTCCTTGGTAACCTCCTGTAGAGGTCTGGGAGAGAGAAGGATCCTTGATACTAGAGTATAAGGGAACCAATTTCCACATGAACTCCCAGCCTCAGGATCTTCTTTTCTAATGTTCTATAACCCTCTTAGCTGTAGCAATTTCAGTCAAGGATAGCTAAATAGTAGAAAAATGATCATTTTATGATATATAATCATATAAATAACAAAGTCAACCAAAAATAAGATTACTTCACTAGATGGGAAAAAATCCTTTAACAAAGCATATCACTTATGTTTAAAAAAAACTTTAAAAGTATAGGCATGGAAGAGAATTTCTTTAATTATTATCAAAAGCAAATATTTCAATCCAATGTTCTGCATTGTAGGAAAGGCAGAAAGACTAAAAGTTTTACCTGTTCAAACAAAGCAAAAAATGTCCTTCATGTCTACTATAATTTGACACAATTCTAAAAATACTAGCTACAGTAATAAGACAAGAGAACAAAATTAAAGGTATAATATTCACAAAGATGAGACAGAACAAAACACTGAAGTATTTTGGACTAGAAGATATAGTCCACAACTATTTTTTCCATTAGTAATCCAATCCTTTCTTCCAGCTCAAAAATCCAAGATCTTTTGACTTCAAATATATATGTATTAATTTAACATTAATAACATATATTTTGACATTTTAAAAAAGATGATAGCACTTTATTTTTCTTTCTCTATAGCAATTGCTTCCAGTTTCCTTATTTATAAGGGATGGAGTCCATTTTATAAGGTATTTGCTAATGTCCTATTAGTATCTTTCAGATTCTAATAAATCAATCTGGCTTTCACTCTATGGGAGCTAGGGAAGTATTCTGTTTCTTTGTTCCTGACTGAGGTCTTCTAGAATTTGTAGTTGTGAATTTTCAGTCCAGGATTTCTGATTCCTAGTTTAATATTCTTTTAATGACAATGCCCAATCTAAAAATACATACATACATACATATATATGTATATATATATATATATATATATATATATATATATATATATATATATTCTCCCCTCCCCCTTCATTTTACAGATTAAACAATAACAACAATAAATCAAGTCCCAAAGATGCCATTCAATAATAGGATCATAGTGCCTATCACTGGAAGAGACCTTAGAGATCATCTAACCCAACCCTCTTTTTATAGGGTAAGTCTTTCTATCTCTAGGGTGATATTGACTTAGCCTTGTTACAAAATATAATGGCAATTTAAATTCATTAATAGGCCCATGTGACCTACCTGGGTCACATGAAAGTGAATCACATGAAGCCTGTGGTGGGAGGAGTTTACTGAACAGATGACTTATTTCCTAATAAGTCAGAGTAGTCAGAGCTGGGAAAGAGAGAGAAAGCAGGCAGCTGGCTGTGAGTGAGAGAAGGGCATTTTGTTTAAGAGAGCCTGTTTGTGATTTGTTTAAGGGAGCTGGTTTGTGGGAAACAACAGAAGGAAGGCTTGGGGATGGTAGTGCCTCCTGCACTGTTATTGTGTGTAGATTTCTTTGTTGCTATGATGGATTTGGCTTTTTGGTGTCTGAATAAATGTTTTGCTTCTGCCTTCTATATGGAGAGTCTGTTACACTTTGTGATTCAGAACTCCATTGGCCTATTCATACTTGCAGTCAGTGCTGTTAATGTTGCCTTGGTTATACACAAAGGTACAGAATAGTTAAGCAATTTATTTAAATGCACAGTGATGTTTGCAGGGGTAAGACAAGAGCCTATGTACTTGGACCCTTAGTCCATGTTTCTTTAACAAAATTCCAACCACATTGTGCCTAGGCAGAAACAGGCATCTTTATCAGCTTGGTAAAAGACTTGGTATAAAACAGACTCAATTTCAAGAACATCTGTTAAACTTTGTTCTTAAGACTGATTTCTACATATATTAACGAAGGGTAGAGAACCTCTTTTCAGCCCCCAAATGTACTTTGCAAAGTGTTGATTAGAACAGCTGCAAACTTAAATCAATGAGACATAGACCATCTCAGTCACTTAGAATTTCATCTTAATTCTCTCTATCCCCAGACCAGTTACCATGCCTCTATTTATTTAGTCCTACTTTGGATATATTTCAGTTTTATTCACTACAATGGAGCTCCTAGAGGGAGAGTGTTAGCAACCCAATGTCTGTCTTAGGAACCAGTTATAAAAAAAAAAAAGACAGATAAAAAAGAAAAGAAAAACAACAACAAAAAAGCTTTTTCAGTACCATTCTGACTCCAAAGTCACTGACAGTAACACCTCTGCACATTAACATTCGTGGAGAAATCAAAGTACAAACAAAACAAGTCAGGAGTACAGCAGCAACTGTCTGTGAGGAAATGACAATTTGAAGGCTGTTGGCATTTCTTGAGCACATAAAATTGTTTCTGAACCTCTGAATTAACCTTCTGTCAATATATAGAAGCCCAGAGAACAACAGTGTTATCCAGTGAGAAAAGGCAAATGGGAAACAGTCAAAAGACTGTATTGCCTTGCTTAAAAACATACAGAACATTCTGCAAACTGCTTATTTTCTTCTAGAAAATAAAAGTGATGGGCATCTTCTATGGAGTCTCAAGGATATTATAGATGCAATCTAATGAAGAAACTTGGGGGTTCGGAGATAATTTTCAATGATACACATGAAAAGTTATAAGGGCCAGAAGAGACCTTGCAATCAACTATTCCAGCAGTCTTACTTTATAGATGAGGGAACTGAAGCTTACAAAGGTTAAGTAACTTTCTCAAAGTCACACAACTGATTATCAGAAACTAGGCTAAAACCCAGAACTCATGACTTTCAGTCCAATACCTTTTCACTACCCTGTTTTGTCACCTATATTAAAATTACAAAACATACAGTTTGTTTTGGGTATCCTCCTATATCCCTTTCAACTCTATTCTCCTACCTCTTTTCTCTCTTTTTTCACTAGAGCCCCAGTCAAGTTGTCTCTGGCTATATAAATCTGCACACTTCAGTAATATTGCTTAAGACTATCCTCCTCCCAAATGACCATACTATAAAATTACTTCTTTTCTTCCTCCCATGATCAGTTAATTTATTTTCCTCCCTCACTATATTACCATTTCTCCTCATCTAGTGCTATCTTTTCTCCTGCTTCTCTTCTCCAACAACAACTGATGGTTAGCCTATCCATCCCAGCCCTTGACTGATTACATTGATATCTACAATTGAAAGAAATCTCTGTGAAGTCCCTAGCACACTGGATGGACCACCCATGTAAGATTTATGGTAGAATATGGACATACATTACAGAGAAGACATAGATGCATTTTGATTGGCACCATTGGAGGAAGTACTTACACTGATAAGATCTGAATGATCTTCTTTTCCCCAGCCCCAAATAAAAGTATCCTTTCCCCCCTTATCAGTATGGCTGATATTGAAGAAGAACAATAATCTAATTAACAATTAAAGTAAATTGTACTAAAATCTAAGTGGTTTCATTAATCATGAGGAACAAAATGAATAAAGGCTTAATTCTCCCAAGGACTATTAACATTTTAAAAGAAAAATATTAACCTAAGTGAATCTCAAATTGGCAGCACAATAGATGTGAGTTATATACTAGGATCATAGGGTGATAATTCATAGGGTCATAGATTTAGAGTTTGGTGGGATCTCAAAGATTGTTGAGTCCAAAGTCCTCATTTTAGGGATGAAGAAACTAAAGTTTACAGAGGCAAATGGACTTGCCCAGGATCACACAATTAATTGATTTCTGAGATGGGATTTGAAGCCAGGTCCTTCTAACTCCAAGTCCAATTCTTAAAAAAAAAGTCTTCCAATGATCATATTGCTAGGTAGGAAGACTGGTATATAATTTATAAAGACCAAATCAAGCACAGTCTTAGGAAATTATTTTACCATATTGAACAATAAGCAAATTATATCAATGGTTGCCATTTAATAACTACCACTGCTTATTTTGTTTGTTACAGTGCAATTTTCCTTACACTTCGAATGATAAAACCAAACCTAATTTTTTTTAAAAGAGAAGGTATCCAGGTAAGTTCCACTTTGACAATTATAAAAGTTCAAAAATAGAAGCAAATTCAACATAGAATTTAATAGCTCCATAGCTCACAAACATTGAAACCTGAATATATGAAAGGAGCATGTTGAGTACAGCTTTGGTTGGCTCCTTAAGGGTATTTATGAAGTCAGTCTTAAGGTACTAATTCCCATTAGCCTTGATATTTTTCTCACCTCTCAAGTCTATTATGAACTCTGATTACATTAAGAAGTACATCATCCCGTAATGATCTGAGCAAGACTTACATAAGATTTTTACTCTATTATAGAAAACAGGCTCTGTTTTTCTGCCAATGCCCTTTCTAGCTTTGACATTTTGGGAGTCAACCAGGAATATATGTTTTCTTATAGTACAGAACTGCTTAGTTCAAAAGATATTTAAAGATATTTTCTTCCTTCCTTCCAATGACACACATGAAAAGTCATTCCTTTTCTTTCCTTTCCTTTCCTTTCCTTTCCTTTCCTTTCCTTTCCTTTCCTTTCCTTTCCTTTCCTTTCCTTTCCTTTCCTTTCCTTTCCTTTCCTGCCCTTCCCTTCCCTTCCCTTCCCTTACCTGCCCTTCCCTTCCCTTCCCTTCCCTTCCCTTCCCTTCCCTTCCCTTCCCTTCCCGTCCCTTCCCTTCCCTTCCCTTCCCCTCCCTTCCCTTCCCTTCCCTTCCCTTCCCTTCCCTTCCCTTCCCTTCTTTCCTTTCCTTTCCTTTCCTTTCCTTTCCTTTCCTGCCCTTCCCTTCCCTTCCCTTCCCTTACCTGCCCTTCCCTTCCCTTCCCTTCCCTTCCCTTCCCGTCCCTTCCCTTCCCTTCCCTTCCCCTCCCTTCCCTTCCCTTCCCTTCCCTTCCCTTCCCTTCCCTTCCCTTCCCTTCCCTTCCCTTCCTTTCCTTTCCTTTCCTTTCCTTTCCTTTCCTTTCCTTTCCTTTCCTTTCCTTTCCTTTCCTTTCCTTTCCTTTCCTTTCCTTTCCTTTCCTTTCCTTTCCTTTCCTTTCCTTTCCTTTCCTTTCCTTTCCTTTCCTTTCCTTCCACAAGTCACACTGATACAGATCTGATGGCTTCCTTGCCTCTGGTAAGGTCTGGACCAATGACAACTAATTAAGAATATAATTAATAAATGGGGGTTGTGGAGTGAAAGAAAGGATAGAATAGGAGGGAAAAGAAGGAAAAAATTGGGAGAGGTAGGAAATTGACAAGTGAGATAAAGAGAGAAATAAAGAAAGGCAAAGAAGAAGAAGATGGAGAAAGGAAAGTTAGGAAGAAGGATGAGGAAATAGAGACTAGGAGAAGAGAATGAAGGAAGCAAACATTTATTAAGTGCCTTCTATGTGCCAGGAATTGTACTAAGTGCTTTCCAAATATCTTATTTGATTACAACAACAGCCTTGTGAGGATTTTATGTTTTAAAATATCCACATTTTACAGTTGAGGAAACTATGGCAAACAGAATTTACATAACTTGCCCAGGGTCACACAGCTGGTAAGAATCTGAGAGAGAATTAGATCTCAGATTTTCCCAACTCCAGACAAATCACTCTGTCTACTCTGCCACCTAATTCCTATGAGAAGGGTGGAATAGGAAAGATTGAAATATGAGGTAAGAGACTGAACAGGAAATAAAAAGACAGGAAAAGAGAAGAAGAGGAGATAGGAAGAGAATTGGGTAGAATTTCTAAAATGGAACTTCTGATAGGACAGATAGTTTTGTTAAAAAAGACGATAACTAAAATTTAAAGAAGGAGTTAATTCTTTCCCTGTTGATTTATTGACTATTTATATGCTGCGTCTCTAAGTCACCTCCACTAGTTTTAGTAAAGGAAATAATGACCTTGCCAAATAATAAGTATCATAAGACGATGTAACGGCAAGCAAACTAGGATCTTTTTCTGTTTTTGTTTTAGTATAATCAAGTGCCTGTGATTTAATAATGTGATTAAAGAAGATCTTCCCCACCTATTAATGGGCCTGGGAAGATTTGTAGGAAGGTCCACACCTTTTGTTAATGAGGCACTGGTTCTCAAGGGTTGTGGTGCCCTCTGGCTCTCAAAAGTGTATAAAATCTCTAAGGTGAAGTTTCACTTTGAGGCTTAGTTTTTGGAAAAAGCTTTTTGTGCCAGAGGAGACTCTGGGAAGCCATTAAGCAGGCCCATGGCTTTGAAAACTTAAATGTTGGTGCTTCCCTCTCTGGTAACTATGTATGTATGTAATGGTCTGACAGTTGGATCTGTCCATTGATCTATGATGTATGTATTGCTTATGTCAGACAGTTGGAAGCATGTCTGTTGGTTTTTATTTCTCTGAATTTTCTCTGAAGTTCGGGGTGCTAACTTTTTTCCCTGAACTAAGTGAATGATACATGGACTTGATTAAAGTGATTGTTGACCCCTCAAAAATTGCCTTTCCATTTAGAAAAGCAGATCTAAGAGCTTGTAATAGTAGGCCCTCCTGTGTATGTCAGGGTTCTTGTTTTTACAGATGAGAGCAGCTAGATGGCATAGTTGATAGAATGCTGGTCCTGGAGTTAGAAAGACATATTTTTGTGAGTTTGAATCCAGCCTCAGACATTCACTAACTGTGTGACCCTGGGCAGGTCACTTGACCCTTTTTGCCTAATTTTCCTCATCTGTAAAATGAGCTGGAGAAGGAAACAGCAAAACACTCCAGTATCCTTGCCAAATAAAGCCAAAACATTGAAACCTGAATATATGAAAGGAGCATGTTGAGTACAGCTTTGGTTGGCTCCTTAAGGGTATTTATGAAGTCAGTCTTAAGATACTAATTCCCATAAGCCTTGATATTTTTCTCACCTCTCAAGTCTATTATGAACTCTGATTACATTAAAAAGTACATCATCCCATAATGATCTGAGTGACAAAGGGGTGACAAAGAATCTGGCATGACTGGAAAATAACGGAACAAAAACAACCATAAGATGACCTAGATTTGCCATTGGGCATGTTACTTTTAACCATTTCATTACTTATGATGTCTACAGATGAAAGGTTATAGGTAGGTAGGTTTATAAGGAGCATTCATTGATATGGTGAAATTTAGGGGAAGGTTCAGTTTGAGTGATTCGTTAAATATGAAGTTAGATGAAAAAAATCATCGTCATAAGAACTGACATTTATTGTTAGGTGTCTACTATATGGGAAAGTGCTGGGCAGTGAAGATACAAAGAGCAAAACAAAACGGTCTCTGTTCTCCAGGAGCTAAACCATATGAACGAGTAAGTAAATGCCAAGTATAATTTTGAGAGGGAGAATGTGCTAATATTGAGTGGGTGAAGGGAAGGTAGAAAGAAAAAGGTAAAGTCTAAGCTATTTTTGAATTGTTAGGGAATCTAGAAGGAACAGGAGAGACAAGAGTGCATTACCTCCTTGGGGGACTACTTGTATGAAGGCATAAATCTAAAATATGAAATATTAAGAGAGAACAGGTCATTTTAACTTGATCAAAGGAAGATGGGAAAATTAATATGAAATAAAATGTAAATGTATATGAAATTTATATGAAGTTAGTATGAAATAAAATTGGAAAGGTAAATAGGAGCAAGATTATGGAGGGCTTTAAATGCTATCTTGAGGATTTTATAGTTTAATCTTGGAAGCAATTGACAATTTTTGAGTAAGGGGATGACATAGCCAGATCTGTACTTATCAATTTGACAGCTCTTTGGAGGTTGGCATGGAAAAGGAAGATGTTTGCCTTGGAGTCAGGAGGCAAAGACCAATATTACAAAGCTATTGCAATAGTTCATCGGAGAGGTGATGAACCTGAACTAGGGTAGAAGTTGCAGGAGTGGAGGAACTGATATGAGAGAGAGAGGTAAAATGAACTAGACTTGAAACTAACTGCTAAGACATAGAAAGAGTAAGAATAACTAAGTATTAAGTAAGAAGGTAAGTTCTGAAGTAAGTTTGTGAAACTAGAAAGTATGGTGGGTAGTACCATCCATAGAAAGCTGGAAGTTGGAAGGACAGATGGATTTTGGAGGAAATATGATGTCCATTTTAGACATATTAAAGTTTGAGAGTGATGTTCAGGTGAGATGTCAAGTAAACAGAGTTGATAAAAGACTGAGATTGAGAGAGATTTGAACTAGATTTGAAAGTCATATGTACAAAAATGGTCATTGGATTGATGGATATGAGTGATAGAATTAATGATGAGGATATCATTACTAGAACTGATGATATTCCCAAGTGAAGGAACACCTATATAGAGAAAATAAGAGGGCCTAGAATAGAATTTTAATGATGCTGATACCACAGGAGGGTGAAGACCAAACAATAGCTACTGAGAAGAGGCAGTCAGAGAGATAGAAGGTGAAGAAAGACAAAACTATGTCATAGAAGCTAAAACAGGAAGAATTATCTGGGTATTGGAGGTGGGTGGCAATGTCAACAGCTATAAAGAAATCAAGAAGGATGGTAAATAAGTAAAGGCTATTGGGCTTCTTTATTAAAAGATCACTGGAACTTGAAAAAAAGACACCAAAGAGTTAAAATAAGGGACTAGAGTAGAATCTATTATGCTTCAGCTGAAGTAAAAAAAGGCAAGGGTAGCAATCATGATCTCAGACAAAAGAAAAGCAAAAATAGACCTAGTTAAAAGAGATAATCAGGGAAACTTCATTTTGCTAAAAGGTATCATAGATGATGAAGTAATATCAAACATTTTTAAAGCAAACTTTTCAGATAAACGACTTATTTCTCAAATATAGAGGGAACTGAGACAAATTTATAAAAATTAAGATGTATTCTCCAACTTATACATGGTCAAAGGATGTGAAAAGGCAATTTTCTGACGAAGAAATCAAAACTATCTACAGTCAAAAGAAAAACTGCTTTCAATCACTATTGGTAAGAAAAATGAAAATTAAAACAATTCTGAGGTACCATCTCACACCTATAAGATTGGCTAACATGACAGAAAAGGAAAATAACAAATGCTAGAGGAGCTGTGAAAAAATAGGTACACTTATACACTGTTGGTGGAATTGTGAAAAGGCCCAAATATTTTGGAGAACAATTTGGAATTATTTCCAAAGGGCTATATAATTGTGAATAACCTTTGACTCAGCTAGTCTGTATCCCAAAGAGATCAAAGAGAAAGAAAAAGGAGCCATATGCACAAAAATATTTATAACAGCTCTTTTTGTGGTAGAAAGAATTGGAAATCAAGGAGATGCCCATCACTTGGGGAAAATGACTAAAGAAGTTATGACACAATTTTTGGGAATATTATTGTGCCATAAGACATAACAAATAGGATGGTTTCAGAAAACCCTGGGAAGACCTATATGAACTGATGCAAAATCATGTGAGTAGAACAATGAGAACATTGTGTACAGTCATAGTAATATTGTAAGGGTGATTAACGATGAAAGACAGCTACTCTGCTTAAGACAATGACTCAAGACAGTTCTTAAGGTGTCATGATAAAAAATACCATCCAGTTTCAGAGAGGGAATTGACAAAGTGATTGTAAATTGAAGTAGAATTTTCTTGCTTTTTTTGACACAGCTAATATGGAAATATGTTTTAAATTGATTTCACATGTTAATTGATATCATAGTGCTTACTTTTTCAATGGGTATGGGAGGTATTATGAGAGGGAGAGAATTTGGAACTCAAAAATAAATAAATAAATGCAACAAAAATAGGATAAAATATTTTTAAAGGACATCATTGGAGACAATTTAGAGAAAACTATCAAAATCAAGTGGTGAAATCAGAAGCTAGATTGAGTAAGTGAACAGTGAGTGTAAAATGCTGAAACGTAATCAGTTTAAACAATTTTTAAAGGAATATGACAATTTGAGAAAAGAAATTTAAGTTGAGGGAATGGCAAGGTAAAGTGAAGACTTTTTAAGAATAGGAGAAACCTTTAGATAGCTAGCTAGCTAACTAGCTAGCTAGCTAGATAGATAGGTAGATAGATAGATAGATAGATAGATAGATAGATAGATAGATAGATAGATAGATAGATGATAGATAGATAGTGAGAAAAGAGTCAGAGAATAAGTGAATATTGAAGATTAGAGAAAGAAAAGATAGGATTGATAAGACAAACTCCCAGAAAAGATGAAAGAGCAAAGGAGAAGATTGAAAGCATACCTGGAAGAATGAGCTTTAGCAAAGAGAAGACCTATTTCTTGTCAGAGATATGTAGTAGAAAAGAGTCAGGAAACAAAAATAAGGCTTGTTATGCACTAATGAAAACTCACTTGAGAGTAGATGACATAAATTAAACATGAAGCAAGTTGGTCTGATTGGGTTACTCTCCAGGATCGTGGCAGATGGTGGGAGTAACCCAGGTCTGAAGTTTGACAAATAAACACAGAGTTGTTAGTGCTACAACAAAGAAGCCAGGGTTTCAAGGCTAGCTGCTAGTGTGTGCTTGAGCTAATCAACCACAGGGCCAAAGATGACGGGAGGGAAAGAAGAACAAGAATTGGTATGTACTGCGTCAAGCTTCGCAAATAATTTTACCACCCATTATCTCTTTTGAGGCTCACAGCAACCTTGTGTGATAGGTATAGTATCATGGTCCCCATCATAGAGTTGTGAAGACTTAAGCTTAAAAATTTTAAATTACTAGCATGTCAGAGGTGAGATTTAAACCCATGTTTTTTTTGACTGCAAGGCAAGTACTCTCTTTCATAAAATAAAAAGTGTTTAGGAGGAGCCCTTAAAAGACTAAAATGCAGAGACTGAATTAAAATCACCAGTACCACAGCTGAACAGAATAAGATTGTATTTTCTTTTAATAAAACAATCAGATATTACACTACTGAACACTGGCCTACTTGTGGAAAGAAGTGGTCATGTTCTGCTAAGTACTCGTCAGAACAACGTAAGAATCAAATATCTTCCATACCTCTCATTTCAAAATGGCTTTTTCCACTAGACAAATGTTGAGATGATAGATGTGAAAAATGTTCCATGCCTTTACTTACCACAGGTCTGTGTACATCCCAGAATGCTCGTTCCTGGCTATCAAGAATCTTCCTTTCTATCTTGTCTCTTTTCTTGTCAACTCTGTAAAAGATGCAGTCATAAAGAAAATAAGCATTCATTATGATACTTCTCTTGGAAGGGAAAAACCTCACCAATGCGCACAAATAAGCCTGACTCACAAATACTCACTTTGCTTGTGCTTCTGCTTGCATAAAAATAAACTCCCACTTCCGGGCAAATGCTCGCTGTAGTCTAGCCAAGCTCTCCTGAAAACATATTACAAGTTAAGAATATTTAAGACCATGTTTTTCTGCTACAGATTACTTACAATTAGGGTTAGTTGGAAAGCCAGATGTAGAGTTATTATTAAAATGATGCATGTATGCTTCTAAGCCTTACTAAAAGCTATCTTCTTATAATAGTTTTACCATCATTAAAAAAGTGACTTTTAAAAGTTTAATTAAAAACCTTATATACCTGCAGTTTATGTAAAGATCTTTTTATTTGTTGTTTTCGGAATTATGCTAGGAAATACTGCGGAAATACAATCAGTGCATCTGTCAGTACTCCTACTTTACACCAAGGAATAGGAAATTAACTCTCACTATAGCTTAGATTACAAGCTGGAACACCAAATTTCCTGGCATGCAATTAAAAGCAGACCTTTGTTTGCTCATATCCCTTTCTCATTTCTTGCCTCAGTTTTAATGATCTCTAACTTACTTAATATCTGAAAAAAGAAAGAAATCGGGTTCTTGATGAAATCTCCCTATTGATAGAAGACACTTCCTCCACCATAATGATCTTTAACTAAAAGCTGGCAGTGTGGTATAGTGGAAAGAATACTGGATTTAGAGTCAAAGAACCTGAGTTCAAATTTGCCTTTGCCATTTACTAGTTGGGTAGGTCACAATATCTCTGGGCCTTAGTTTCCTCAATCATAAAGTGAGGAGGCCAGACTAGATGCCCTTTAAGGTCCCTTCTGGCCCTAAATCTATGAACTTCTGATCTCAGTCAACTAACATTTATTTAAGCACCTTCTATGTACAAGCACTGTGTCAACATTTGAGATACAAAGAAAAGCCTAAGCACTCCTTGACCTCAAAGAACTTTATAGTCTGATGGGGGAGACAACATGCAAGTGTACAAACAAGATAAATTGGGGATTTGATCTTAGACATCAGCACAGCACATGCATCAAAGCA
This sequence comes from Notamacropus eugenii, assembly GCF_028372415.1. NCBI lineage: Eukaryota > Metazoa > Chordata > Mammalia > Diprotodontia > Macropodidae > Notamacropus > Notamacropus eugenii. The sequence continues at coordinate 401,644,655 of NC_092873.1, forward strand.
GGTACTTAACTTGTGTTCTAGAGTCTCATTAGCCTGATGGCTGGGGTGAGAGAGGGAAGCATAGGGACAGAATCAGTAAACTCTTTACACCACTCAGTACCGATCCCAGAAATGCATGAAGGTATAAAACGAAGAGATCGCAAGTCAAAGAACCTGTGCTCCTTTGCTATTTGCTTATGGTCTTGATTTACTTGACGCTTTAGAGAAAACCCAAGATCGGTTACTTACAGCTTCATAGTCGGCCAGTTCCAGTCGGGCTTTGTTTTGCATTGTTCTCTTGCAGAGGTAAACAGCTGAAAAGACAAGCACAAGAATCAATCATTTCCTACTTTCATCTTAACACCAGGGTCCTATAAATCAAGTTTAAGTGGTTTCATCCATTTTTCTTATAAAAAGTAGTCTATTTTTTTTTCTTCTTCCATCAATTAGAGGTAGCTAGCTGGTGGCACAGAGAGTAGAGCTCTGTACTGAGTTCCTTGGTCTCACACACTTAATAATTATATGGCCCTGGGCAAGTCACTTAATTACTATTTGCCTCAGTTTCCTCATTTGTAAAATGGAGATAGTAGTAGCACTCACTTCACAGGGTTGTTGTGAGGATTAAATGAGATAATATTTATAAAAAGCACTTAGCACACTGCCTGTCACATAGTAGGTACTATATGAATGCTTATTATCTTCAGTTTCACAAATTATGCTTTTTGGTACATTCATTTGTTCATTGAACTTATTAAGCACCTACTATACGCCAGGCATTGGGTCAGACACTAGGGATAAAAAGATAAAACTAAAATGGCTCCTGCCCTCAGAGGGCTTAAATTCCAAGCAACAAATACCATAATATTTATTTGCCAGAGTTCAGACAGAATGATAGTTTTCATCAATTCATTCAATAAACATTTATAGAATATTGAAAATTCACAACAGAACGGACACATTTGCTAATGAACATTTGATAACATATATTTGATAACATACATTTACTAATGTAGGTAGAGGCAGGTTGGTTTAGTACAGTGGTAGGGAATCTGCAACTTCAGGGCCACGTGTGACCCTCTAAGTCCTCAAGAGTGGCCCTTTGGTAGAATCCAAACTTCACAGGGAGGGGCACACTTGAGGACCACATGTGGTCTCAAGGCCACAGGTTCCCCACGTCTGATTTCGTGAATAGAGAACTAGACTCAAAACCATGATAATCTCAGTAGCACAATATCAATGTGACCCTAGATAAATCATTAGTTAACATACCCCCTAAAACTACAAGTTACAGAGGAGGTACCAACCTACTTTGGTATACCAAGTTTCTTCTCGTATGTCAAGAAATCACAGATCCAGTCCCCATTCCTGTGTGCACTTATGTATACACACATTATATACATGTACAAATATACATTTTGCATAAATCATATGTAGATAATAGCTATAGAAATAGATATTACCAATTTATAAATGTTTGCATTTAATTGTAAATTAAAAATATTCTGCTTAAATGAACTTTCTTCTTTGGATACTGTCATCCCTAATACTTTTCTATAAGACAACTTAAATGACATTATTTTAAATATCTCCAATAGTCCCAGCTCCCGAGATCACTTCTTTTTTTGGAATGCCAGCTCTCATGAAAGCATTTTCTTAATTTACTAAATGACTAGCCTTTGTAACAGGACAAAAAACAGGACCTTAATTAAGGAATTTGGTAATAATTGGTGTCCATTTGTGACAAGTGGTGTTTTCCATAAAATTATTTACTTTACTAAGCACAGGGCACTGTTTCCCTCCTTACTTATCTTTGTATTTTTTAATTTAATAGTCATCTTTGAATGTTTCAATATTCATTTGGGATGATAATACATTTTAAGTCAATGCCAGCTCACCAGAGTTAGCTGAGTTTATTGCCACCAGCTTAAGTACCATAACTCTGGCTTTCCCCATTTCAGCTGACTTGTGTTTGGGCAACCCTGAGCATCAGTATAGATGGGGATAAAGTCCATTTCCAACTCTTCCATAGTCAGATTTCTGTAGGGGACTCTGAAATGTCAGGTGGTTAATGATACCAAGAGAATAAAGTACAAAAGTCCTACACAGAATAGATAAAATAAATATTCATTTTATTTTCATTACATCCAGATAGGCCAAGAATTTACAGAAACATTAGCATGTATATAGTGCTTTTAGATTTTCAAAGCCCTTTACAGATATTATCTAAATTTATTCTCACAATAATGCTTTGAGGTAAGTGTTATTATCCCATTTTAAAGATGAAGAAACTGAGGCAGACAGAGTTTGAGAGATTTGCTCAGAATCACACAGCTCATAAGAGTCTGAGGGCAGACTGATCAGGTCTTCCTGATTTCAGGTCCAGGATGTCACATAGCTGTAAAATAATTTAAATTCTTTTCCAAAGAAAATGATCAATATTAAATCTTAAAAAGGAATCTTGTATGATTTTAACAAATTTATGTCTAATACTTCATAGGAGGAGATCCTTTAAGTCAGTATTTTGCTATTTATTTAAAATTAAAAACAGAAAGAACCCCAAGAAATTCAATGAGATATTGTATTGTCTGCATGTTTTAGCCCATTGTGTTTGTGATGCTGCTTGCAAGAGAATTTCATTTGCCTTTTGCTATTCATGTATACATCAAGTATGGATTCCTTGAGATTATTCACACACACACACACACACACACACACACACAAACTTTGTAAAGAAATCAGCATATATGTCAGTATTTGCTGATGTTTTAATCACCTTATTTTCTTGTGCGATTTTCCTCGATTATCTCGTTATTTTATTATCCTTTTCTCTTCACATAAGAATTGATATCTCACTATTCTTAAAATTGCGTCACTTCTAGCACACCTCTCCTTTGTAAATAATTTGCCTGATTCAGCTGCTCTTGCCATACTTTTTTTCTTTGGTACCATTTCTACTTCACGTAGCAAAATGACAACGGTGGTGTTAGAGTACACAAATATGGTTACTCTACAGTAAGTGATGAAGAGATTAATTTGTTAGAGTCCCGCTTTTCATGTTTATTGCTCTTCCAGTTTTATTCTTAAATGCCCTCAGAAGGATATGATTTAATTGGTCATTGAGCAACTTTCTGTACACTTTTTTCCTCTACTGCTTCTTATTGTCCTAAGACTTCTGTTACCTCTTAGAATCTGTCACCATTCTATATAATGAGGATTCCCAATGTATTCTATTTTAAACTGATATTTCTGTTGCTTTTGTCTTCTCTTGGCAAGGAAATCAGTTATTTACTGGTCTTTAGGTTTTTTTCTTCCTCTTATTTTGGTCATTGACATACATATATACATACATAATACACACATACATATAACACATGCATATGTGTAAGTGTATATATGTGTGTGAGTGTATATATATGTGTGTATATGTGTGTGTCTGTGTGTATGTCTGTGTTCATATATATATGTATATATGTATGTATATATATATATATATGTTAAGCTTCACCTGGAAATGGCAAAAGTACATGTTAATATATATCATTTTATCCCTCCCTCTCATAGCTGTCAAAATAGACTTGCCTGCTAAAAAACAAAACAAAAACTTGTTGGTGGCTCTTATTTTTTATGTGATTAAGTAGATGCTCCTTATCTCTGCATTTAAAATTTTCTGTAATCTGATTTTTCACATTACTCTTTCTCAAGTGTTCTATATTCTTACCAAACTGGCCTATTTGCTATTTCTCAAATTTGGTATTCTTTCTCTCTGAATTCACACAGTTTAGATCCAAAGCCTAGGATGAATCCTCTCTCTCCTCATCAGAACTCCTTGGAATTTTTATCTTCTTTCATGACTCCTTTCATGAGTGACCTCTTCCACAAAATCTCATCTAACATCTCCAAATGTACATTCTCTTCGTGTCTTCTTATTGCCTGGTATTGACTTGCCTGTGTATATACTATATCTGCTGCTTAGATTGTAAACTCCTTGGGGGAAGGACCCATTTTCGTCTATGTCTTTATATCTGTAGTCCCTAATGTAGTGCTTTGCTTACATACACTGTGGTGGGTGTTTAATAAATGTTGGTGAATCAAACTGATAACTGTATATAAAAAATAAACCCATAGTTCTGAAGGAAATATATCTCGTTATATTTCCTCTCATTTCCTGTTGGATTTGTTGTTGGCATAATGTGATCAAGTTCTGATCTTGTATAGTCCTTTAATACCTTTCATTTTAGAGCAGTTACCACAAAGTCCAGAGGATATAATGGAGAAAACAGACTAGAGATGGAATATATATCTGACAAGATTGTTTACTCTGTTTTCACCTGAGAGTATTTCATGCATAAAGGCCAAAGTGAAAAAGACTACACGTTGCCTGACTATGCAGTCTTTTAAGTCCTAGCAACTTGGTTTGGTTTTAAATACATAACTCTGAATTTCTACTTTACAGTTTTCTCTTAATCTCAGCGTAGGGCTTCTTGACCAGCCAAGATTAAAAACAAACAAAAAAAAAGAGGGGAAATGACTCTTTTTATTTTTCCTAGCGACCTCTCATTCTTGAAGAACCTCAGACAAAGGCTTCTGCTCTAGGGTCTATGGTGGCTGCCATGCCAAGACATGTTTTATGTGCCCAGTTTTCTAACCCTTTGGCTGCAGAGAGTGTTGGTACATGTGCAGTCCGCTTGAAGCTGCAGCTTCATAAAAGACAAACTGCAGCTTTGTAAACATTTACTTGGATAATTTTTGCTTCCCTGCCTGGAGTATTGCCTTTAATCAAGTTTCCAACACCTGGCTCCTGAATGCTATTTTCAGACTCTCCACAGATCAGCTCTTATCCATCTCTCCTCCCTCATCATCAATCTCTACTTGATGATTTTATCCAGATATGTAAACCTTCTTTTGCAGCTTCCACATCCAGCTTCCTTAGGGAAGCCGATTCTGAGGTTATATAAAAAGGAAGGGGACCTCCGGGGTTCCTTAGACTAGGCCTGTGCCTACAGAGAAAGGTGATCCTTGTCCTCCATTTTCAAGATTCTCTAAAGTGATTGTCATCCTGCAAGTTTAGTAAGAGCTAAGCAAAAAGGAAGGTCTCTCCACATAACAAGAAATTTTAACATCCAAAGAAGAATTAAGCAATGAAAGCTTCCGTGATTCCCACCAGTTGATTTGACAATGGAATAAAGAAGGGAATAAGCAGAGGCCAGTCTGGTAGACGTGAATTCAGCTTGTGGGGTCATTGTGGATTGCAAACTGCCTCTCAAACCTGGGGATTTTACTATAGCAGGTTCACTAAGTACACAGGATCTTACCACTCTAGATCAACAGGAGGGCATCATCAATCAGCAGGGTGTGAAGGTAGATTTTTAAGTGGAGAATAAAAAAAATGTGTAGCACTTTCAGGAAATTTTAGGAAGGACACTGATAAGATGCACATGCAGACAATAATATTAATGATGATGATGATGATGGTGATGTTGACAGTAATGATAATAGATAATAACGACTAATGCTTTTCATATGTATAATTCCATTTGATCCAGAGACAATGTCAAGCATTTGCTGAAACTCCAGGTGTTTGCCTGCAGAAGAAAAGACTCTGGGCAATATGATAGACATTAAAGTATTTGAAGGGCTACCTTATGAAAAGGATAGCTAGGTAGCACAATGGTGCCCAGACTGGAGTCAGGAAGATTCGTCTTCCTGGGTTCAATCTGGCCTCACACACTTACTAGATGTGTGATCCTTGGCAAGTCACTTAAATCTCTTTGCCTCAGTTTCCTCATCTACAAAATAAGATGGAGAAAGAAATGGAAAACAACTTCAGTATCTTTGCCAAGAAAACTCCATGGACAGTTGGTCCACGGGGTGATGAAGAACCTGACATGACTGAATGACTGAACATCTATCTAGATATTTCTGAATATCTATCTAGATATTTCTAGACAGAGGGATAGATAGATAGATGATAGATAGATAGATAGATAGATAGATAGATAGATAGATAGACAGACAGATAAGGAGGTAGGTAGATAGATCTGTGGGTCATTTGCTTAAAAATGATCATTGAACCCATGAGATCTGATGAAACCATCAAGAGAGCATGTATTTAGGAAAAGTGGGTCCAGGATAGAGCCTTAGGGTACACTCAGTTACAAAGAAGGAAATGTTGGACAGGTAGAAGAAGCAAAATGGAGAAAACCTAGTAAGGACAGAGTATCCAGGAGGAGAGGGTGGTCAGAGGTACCAAAAACAACAGAGAGAACAAGAAGGATAAGGATGGAGAAGAGACTATTTGATATGATGACTGGGAATCATAGGTACCTTTGTAAAAAGAAGTTTCATTTGAGTTTTGAAGTAAGAAGCCAGATTGCAAGGAGTTAAGAGAGTGTGAGAAAATGTTGAGGTTCTGACTATGAATGACTTTTCCTAGCATTTCTAAGGCTTATTACTGGTTAAATTTGCAAAGGTCCTCATGCACTTGATCAATTACCTATTTCCCACCCCAAGTCAACTGTTTAAATTATAGAAGATAAGAGGCAGGTAAAAGAGACATATCTTAAGGTCCTGAGCAACAAAGAAGTGTCTATCCTCTGTTACTCTTAAATAAGATATGAAGAAGTCTTTCAAAAGAGTGTGATGAATAGAGGGGGTCTATCCTTTGACTGGACTGACACTCCTGGTGTGTCTTTAAAACACTGTCAAGGTAGTGAGTTGACAACTCTAAGGATTGTGAGCTCTGTGAGCCTGGGCCGTCTTGGTCATTGGAATTCAAGATACAGAGCAAAATAGAGAGAGAGAAAAAGGCCCAGGTAGCCCAGCTGATTGACTTTTTCAACTTAGGTGCAGGAGCAAGAGAACACTACAAAAAGAAAAAAAGGACATCAGGTCTATTGTACCATCTGGGCAATTTGCCTGGGTTACATTCTTTTCCTATGTGTGTGCCCACTCTCTTCATTGATGCCGGGTGTAATTATGGGAAAGTAAGTTTCAAGTTTATGGGAGGAATACTGTTGTTCATGCTACTCAACTCTATAAATGCCTTTGATTTGGTGAAAAAAATATTTGGATAATTTGTCCCTCAATGTGCCTTGGGTAATTTATCCTTTGGTACCCACGTTGAGTTCCGAGTATAATAGACTCATAATAAAATTGAACATATTTATGTTTTCATTCTTGGGAAGAAGCAAACCTCATTCCTTATTCCTTTTATATTTGGATCAAAAGCAACCATTATCCTCCATAAGTAATGGATTAAATGATGTGCACCCATTGGCTTCAATCAAAAGTCTGAAAGAGAAACATAATTTCGAGCGTTCAAAGAGCTGGTATCATGACTATACAGCAGTCATATAGTCACCTCTCTTTCTTAATGCACTTTGTTTCCCATGGTTTGCCTAAAAACCACAAATCATAGCTAGATATGACAATGGAATTTTCTGCTCTTTCCCAGAAAAAATATTGCACTTAGACTCATACCAATTTATCTCTATCCTGGGACTGATATTCCTACTATCTCTTTTTAGAGAATATCTTCTTAGAATATCTTTTATTTTGGCCCTTTACCCTCATATAAGATGGTTCTTTCTTTGCTTTTAAGAGGGAGTAAGACTTGGAATTATGACAGTCTTGGAGTCAAGAGATGGGTTCAAATTCTGACTTAGACACTAGTTGTTGTAACGTGAATTTATATTATTTCAAGTTTCCTCATCCATAAACAGGGATAATAATACTTGAACTTAGGTACTTTACCAGGTAAATCTGAGAAAATGATTTACAAAGCTATAATTATGAATTATTTATCAACATTTGCAAGTTACCCATGAAGACATACTAACAGGGATGAACTATGAATGAATTAGCCCAGAGTAGATAAATGCTACCAATTTTCATTGAAAACAAGGATGGTATACTAACTTGGGTATGTATTTAAGCATATACATCATCATCATCATCTTCATTTTTATCATCATCATAAGCCAAATTTTATATAGCTCTTTAAAAGTTTGCAAATTGCTTTACACACCTTGTCTCATTTAATCTTAACAACATCCCTATAAGAAGGGTGCTATTATTATTTCCATCTTACAGGCCAGGAAAATGAGGCTGAGAGAAGTGATTCATCCAGAGAAATAAAGAAGTGTCTAAGGTAGGATTTAAACTCAGGTCTTCCTGACCCCTGACTTCCACAAATCCAGTACTCTCTCTACTGCTTCATATGGAGTGTAATCACTGTATTGTTCCCTTATTCATTGAACTTTTAGAAATAAGGTTTGATTCTGATATTCCAAGAACAAGAATAATAACATCTGAATTCATATTTCTGTTCATTTCACCAGTTTTCTGACAAATTTTGTTTATTTGTTGTTTCCTAGCAACATTTTTCACTCTTACCTTTTTGCTTTTGGCTAACATTTTGACTATATAGAACACTGGTATGGGGTATTCTGAGTATAAGAAATTTTCTCTGCCAATGCATGTCTGCATGCAATTGTTTTAGAGTTGTCTGAGCCCCTGAGGTAGGTGTGACTTGCTGAGAGTAACATGATCAGTATGTATAAGAGGAGGGACTTGAACACAAGTCTGCCAAGCTTTCGGGACAGCTCTCTCTCCATTCTCCCAGCTTCCTTTCTTGATCTAATAATGACTCTTTCCTGACAGCCTAGCTTCAAGACCACCTTCTCTGTGATTCCTTCCTTGATTCCATTGAAATAATCATATTCTTTAGTATCTCTTCTACTGTACCTTAGGATTCTTTATGAGGGTATGTATGTGTGTGTGTGCATATGCAGTTAGTGTCTATATGTTTGTATACATATGAATATATATCCAAATATATGTGTGTGCATATATGGAGTCAGTGTCTGTGTGTATTACACATACATACATGTGTGGATATAGTCATTGCATATGTAAATATATAGGTATGTATATAGTTAGTGCATATATATACATATGTGTAATCAGTGTGTATATATGTATATATAGTCAGTGTGTGTAGTCAGTGCATGTGTATATATACATGTGCATATGTATTTAGTGTATATATATGTACACATAAGCATAAATATAGTCAATACATACATGTATATATACATGCACACATATAGGGATGTATATAGTCAGTGTGAATATATACATATGTGTGTAGTCAGTGTGTTATATTTGAGTGTATATAATCAGCCTGTGTACGTATATGTATATGTGTGTGAGTGTGTGTGTATATATATATATAGTCAGTGCATATATGTGTGTGTGTAGGTTTTATTTCTCCTACAAGATCAGGCACTTTTTGAGGACTCAAACTACTTTTGTTCTTGTGTTTCTATCCACTGAGTCTAGTACAGTGCCTGAAATTTGGTAGGTAAAGGATGAAGAATGAATGGCAAAGACAGTATCTCAGTCATCATTGTCATCTTCACAGTACCAAACCAGTGACTTGCATATATAGTGAGAACAAAAATATTTGCTGAATAAATAAAAACATTGTTTGTATATTTTCTTTGTTCATTCATCCAGCCTTCATTAAACATGACTACTATATCCAATGCAGTTATAAATGGCCATTACTGGTAGATAAACAGATGACATAATGTAGGCTATAACCCCAAAGTTGAAGGCAGTACTCAGCTAATCTCCAAAAGAAAGAGACAGAGACAGAGCCAGAAATAAAGAGAGAAAGAGAGAGAGGGAGAGAGGGAGAGAGAGAGAGAGAGAGAGAGAGAGAGAGAGAGAGAGAGAGAGAGAGAGAGAGAGAGAGAGAGAGAAGAGAGAGAGGGAGGGAGGGAGGGAGAGAGAGAGAGAGAGAGAGAGAGAGAGAGAGAGAGAGAGAGAGAGAGAGAGAGAGAGATGAATAAGTAAGTCATCTAATAAATAGATAAATAAATGGATAAATAGATAAATAAATAAAAGTGGCTTAAGCAAGGAAAGATTAATGGACAGCCACTGACTATGAAAACTTTAAAACTTCTGTCTTGAAATTCTTATTCTTCAGGAGAACCATTCCCTGAGGATACCAAAGAGGCAATGTTTGTGCTCTTTGAAGGAGGAAAAAAAAATTCCTAGCTGTTTGTTTGGCTCTATTTTTGTTGATGTCGTAGAAAGATGCATAAACTATATCAATCTTTCATAACCAAAGGAAACTCTAAATCAGAAAGGAAGCTGAACAGGGCAAAATTCCATAGCGATTCTCAGGACCTCAGTATTGTGGTGCAAGAAATTAAGAGTGTAATGGTGACACATGTTTCTCATAAAAGCCCATCTATCTCAACTTCTTGTATTCAAGTGCAAAAACTGTTGTTCTTGATGCAACTACTTATTCTTCAGCCTACATAGAATGATTCCATGCAGAGCTGTAACTAACAATTTTAGTTCCAACAACAAGGTTCATTCAATGCACCTGGGCCAAGCAACACATAACATTCCTTTGAGTCAACTCTTTAAGACAAATTCAGTTTCGGTAGAGAGGCAGCCACCTTGGGACAGAATTTCTAAGACTAGAAGAAGATTACAGGAAGCCATCACCAGGGAAATGTGAAGGTCAGGGTTGACTTGGGGAAACTTTAGCCTTCTGGTGAAGCTTTAGACACAGGTGAAGAAAGAGGGAGAACTGGGTAGGGAAGGTGGAGACTACATGAAAGTTTAATATCAAGCAGCTTTCTCTTTTAGCTGATTAGTTTTACTAAGTTTCTAAGATCATTTTCTTACAGCATGCTACTTAAAGAACGTAAGTATTGATAATAACCTCTTTGTTTTAGTGTTCTGGGATAAAGCCCCGGTTAGCCTACCTTAGGTATGGCTCTTATTTGATGCATTTATGAACAACATAAACTTACAAGTCACATTTCAATTAAATCAGCTACTTAAATTGATGAGGTGGCATAATAGAACCACCTCCTAGCCATAACAGATCTTAAACTGTATTATAAAGCAACAACCATCAAAACCACTTGGTACTGGCTAAGGAATAGGGCGGTGGATCAGTGGAATAGGTTAGGGACACAAGACACAATAGTCAATGATTATAGCAGCCTAGTGTTGGATAAATCCAAGGACCCCAGCTTCTGGGATAAGAACTCACTGTTAAACAAAAACTGGGAAAATAAGAAAATAGCATAGCAGAAACTGGGTACAGACCAATGCCTGACACCATCTAAATCGGTACACAATCTAGGTATAAAGGCTGATACTATAAACAAATTAAGGGAGCAAGGAATAGTTTGTCAGATTTTTTGAGAATGGAGGAATTTATGACCAAACAAGAGATAGAGAGCTTTATGAAATGCAGAATAAATAACTCTGATTACATTAAATTGAAAAGTTTTTGCACAAACAAAATCAATGCAACCAAGATTAGGAGGGAGGCAGAAAACTGGGGAAGAATTTTTAGAACTAGTGTCTGTGATGAAGTCCTCATTTCTAAATTATGTAGGGACTTGAGTCAAATTTACAAGACCATAAACTATTCCCCAACTGATAAATAGTCAATGGATATGAACAGGTAGTTTTCAGAGGAAGAAATTAAAGCTATTTATAGTCATATGAAAAAATGCTCTAAATCACCATTGATTAGAGAAATGCAAATCTAAACAACTCTGAGGTATCACACCACATCTATCAAAATGGCTAATAAGGCAAAACAGGAAAATTATACATGTTGGAGAAGATGTGGGAGAGTTGGAACACTAATTCATTGTTAGTGGAGCTGTAAGCTGACCCAGTCATTCTGGAGAGCAATTTGGAACTATACCCAAAGGACCATAAAAATGTGCATACCCAGCAACACTGCTTCTAGGGCTATTTCACAAAGAGATCATAAAAACTGGAAAAGGACCCACATGTACAAAAATATTTATAGCAGCTCTTATTGTGCTGACTAAGAACTGGAAATTAAGGGTATGCCCTTCAATTGGGGAATGGTTGAATAAGTTCTGTATATGAATGTAATGGAATACTATTGTGCTGTAAGAAATGATGAACAGGAGAACTTCAGAAAAACTTATATGGAAAGACTTATATGAACTAATGACAAGTGAAGTGAGCAGAACCAGGAGAACATTATACACCGTAACAGTCACTGTGCGAGGACTGTTTTTGATAGACTCAGCCCTTCACAGCAATGCAAGGACCTAAAACATTTACAAAGGATTAATGATGCAAAATGCCATCCACATCCAGAGAAATAACTATGAAGTCTGAACACAGAATGAAGCAAACTATTTTCTCTTTTGTTATGTTTTGTTTTTCTCATGGTTTCTCCCACTCATTTTAATTCTTCTAAGTAACATGACTAATGTGAAAATGTGTTTAATAGGAATGTATGTGTAGAACCCAAATAAGATTACATGCCATCTTAGGGAGGGAAGAGGAAAAAAATTGGAACATATTAAAGTGATTGTTAAAAACTGAAAACAAGTTAATAAATTTGGAGAAAAAAAGCAATAAAATGAAGTGGACAACAACAACAAAAAACTAGAACCACCTAATTTGTGTAAATTATTTATTCCATTTTTCACAAACATGCCTTGTTCTTTCTTTTAAGGTAATGTTTTCATATATCTTTATTTCTTTTGGGGAATAGCAACTAAATGGATATTTGCTTCAATAAAAAAAATTTGTGCAAAATCTAGCAGGTGTTACTTATATACAGCAATGACTGCATTATTCTACTGTATTAAGGAAGCTCTGCCTCTTCTTTTTTAAAAACATATTCAATGACTATTTAAAAATTATTTAGATAAAATTGTACCTGAATAAGTAATATAAAATTTAATTTTAATGTATGACCTTTGTCTTCAGATTCCTTATAATTCTCAAATCATAGGTTTGGATCAAAAACAACAAGAAGAACAAAAAAACAAAGCAAAACCAGAAACTTTATAATCTATTTCTTCAATCATGTTATGTAGAAAAGCATTAACTTTCAAATTATTTCTCACATAATATTGTTACTTTCGACTCCCATACACCCATTTATATTCATCAACAATACAAATGGAAATGGAAAGATAGAAGGGAGAAAATGAAGCCAGCATTACATTCTGATGGAGAATAATTTTCAAATTAATAGTTCAATGTTACTCCTCTGCTCATGAAACTTTCATAGTTCTCTATTGTCTGCCTGTAAGATAAAATATGTACTCCTCTGGTGGACATGTAAAGTCCTGCTCTATCTGTTTCCAACCCTGTCTTTCCAGATCAACTTTGCAATACCCCCATAAGCTGTCCGTTTCAGCCAAACTAAGCTATTTGATGATCCCTGTGTGTCCCATTCTATTTTCTACCTTTAAGCCTTGGCACAGGAAATCCTCCAAGCCTGGAATGTTCTCCCTCCATATCAACATTTCTTGAAATGCCTTGTTCCTTTCATAGTTCAGTTCAAATTCCTATATCAAACCTCCCATGATCCCCTTATTTGTTAGTGTTCTCCCCCTCCTGAAAGTACTTTAGATTCAAGATGTATATACTTTGTGTTTAATTATCAAAATACATAGAGTATCTGCCTCTTCCCTCAGTACAGTAGAAGAGATACAAAGTAATATGGCTATTTCAGTGGCATCAAGGAAGGAATCACAGGGGAGGTGGTCATGAAGCCAGGCTGTCAGGAAAGAGTCATTATTAGACTATGAAAGGACTTTGTGTTTCATGTTTAGAGAATGATTCCACAAAGCATGGTAGGAATATATTGTAAGTAATGATGGATATAAAGAATTCAGGGAAAGGTCCTATGACTTATATGAATTAATTCAGCCTAACAGATGCTCATTCAAAAGAAAGAGTACGTATAATGAGTTTAATAATGTAATTAAAAACAACAATAAAAGCCAATATATCCAATGGGCAAACTTGAACCCCGATGACTTAGGCTATAATGTATTTCCTTCCTTTTCCTCATAACATAGTAAATGATGAGTGAAAAATCATTGCTTTCAGTTGCTATGGCTAGATTCAGTCACGTCTGACTCTTTGTGACCTCATTTGAGGTATTTTGGCAGATATTGGAGTGCCTTGTCATTTATTTCTCCAGCTCATTTTATAGATGAGGAAACTGAGGCAGAGTCAAGTTAAGGATCACATAACTAGTAAATGTCTAATGCTAGATTTGAACTCAGGAAGTGTCTTTCTGTCTCTAGGTCTGGTACTCTACCTACTTCGCTATCTAGCTACCCTGTTGTTATATTCATTTTTTCTTGGGGGAGAGTGGTAGGTGCTATGAATCAGAAAATAACTAATATGTCAAAATATAATGTACTATAATTTTTTAAAAGATAGAATACTCACAAGGAATATTATTTTTAGCTTAATTTGATCCTTCATATTTACTTTCTCTCTTTTTCTACCCTTTACCCTACTCACAATTCCTGATATGAAATGATGACAATATCTAAGCTTTTTTTAAAAAATGCTAAAACATGATGGGTGATCATATAACAAGCCTTCATACATAATCATTTTAGAAGGAATTAGAATAGGCAATGAAGAAAAAAGCTAGCATTCTTTATAGATGATATGACAGTGTACTTACAGAATCCTAGGGAATCAGCTAAAAAATTTCTTAAAACAATGAACAACTTTAGCAAAGTTGCAGGATATAAAATAAACCCATATAAATCATTTGTATTTCTATATATTACTAATAAACCCAAAGGCAAGAGATAGCAAAATTCCATTAAAAATAACTGTAGACAACATAAAATATTTGGGAGTCTACCTGCCAAGACAAATTCAGGAACTGTATGAACACAATTACAAAACACTTTCCACACAAATAAAGTCAGATCTAAATAACTGGCAAAATATCCGTTGTTCATGGGTAGGCCAACCTAATATAATTAAAATGATAATTCTACCAGAATTAATTTATTTATCCAGTGGGATATCAATCAAACTACCAAAACGTTATTTTATTGAGCTAGAAAAATATAACAAAATTCATCTAGAAGAATAAAAGTTCAAGAATATCAAAGGAATTGATGAAAAGAAATTCAAGGGAAGGTGGCCTAGCTGTACCAGATATAAAACTGTATTATAAAGCAGCAACCGTCAAAATGATTGGGTACTGGCTGAGAAATAGAGTGACAGATCAGTGTAATACATTAGGTACATGGGGCAGCTAGGTGGTGCAGTGGATAGCGCACCAATGCAGAAGCCAGGAGGACCTGAGTTCAAATCTCACCTCAGATACTTGACACTCACTAGCTGTGTGACCTTGGGCAAGTCACTTAACCCCCAATTGCCTCATCCTGGGTCATCTCCAGTCATCCTGATAAATATCTGGTCACTGGATTCAGATGGCTCTGGAGGAAAAGTGAGGCTGGTGACCTGCACAGCCCTCCCTCACTCAAAACAACCAAAGTCAAGTGTAAGTCATGTCATTATTTTTCTGATGACATGGTCTTCTTCAGTAACGAAGGATAAAAACACACATTAGGTACAGTAGTCAGGGACTATAGTAATCTACTGCTTGATGAACTCAAAAGACTCTGCTTCTGGAATAAGAACTTCTTCTTTGACAAAAAAAACTGCTAGGAAAATTGGAAAATAATATGGCAGAAACTTGGCATAGACCAACATCTTAAACTGTATACCATGATAGGGTCAACACGGGCACATGATCTAGACATAAAGGGTGATACCATAAGCAAATTAGGAGAACAAGGAATAGTTTACTTGTCACATCCTATGGAGAAGGGAAGAATTTATATGACCAAACAAGAGACAGAAAACATTATGAAATGCAATTGGACAATTTTGATTACATCCAAAAATTTTTTGTACAAACAAGCCAATGTAACCAGGATTAGAATGGAAGCAGAAAGTCAGAAACATTTTTACAATCCGTGTCTCTAATAAAGACCTTGTTTCTAAAAGATTTGGAGAAATGAGTCAAATTTATAAGAATACAAGTCATTCCCCAATTTATAGATGGTCAAAGGACATGGACAGGCAGGCCATTTTCAGATGAAAAAAATAAAGCTCTCTATAGTCATGTAAAAATGCTCTAAGTCACTATTGATTAGAGAAATACAAATTAAACAACTCTGAGATACCACCTCGTGACTGTCAGATTGGCCAATATGACAAAAAAGGGAAAATGATAAATGTTGGAGAAGGTTTGGGAAAATTGGAACACTAAAACATTATTGGTGGAATTGTGAAGTGATCCAACCATTCTAAGAGCAATTCGGAACTATGACAAAAGAGCTATAAAACTATGAATACTCTTTGATCCAGCAATACTACTTCCAGGTCTGTATCCCAAAAGGATCTTACAAAAGGGAAAAGACTCAGATGAACAAAAATATTTAGAGTAGCTCTTCTTTGTGGTGGAAAAGAATTAGAAATTGTTGGGATGTCCATCAGTTAGGGAATGACTGAAAAAACTTGTGGTATATGAATATAATAAAATAGTAATGCTCTATAAGAAATGATGAGCAGGTGGATTTCAGAAAAACCTGGAAAGACTTACATGAACTGAGGCTGAATCAATGGAGGAGAACCAAGGAAACACTGTACACAGCAACAGGAACACTGTGTAATGACCAACTTTGATAGACTTAGCTCTTCTCAACAATATGATGATCTAATACAATTCCAAAAACTCACCATGGAAAATGCAGTCCACATCCAGAGAAAGAATATGGAGTCTCAATACAGATCAAAACACACTATTTTCTCTCTCTTTTATTCTTTTTCATGTTTTTCCCTTTTGTTCTGATTCTTCCCTCATAACATGACTAATGTGGAAATATGTCTAATAGGACTGCACATGCCTATATCAGATTGTGTGCCATCTTGTAGAGAGGAGGGAGGGAGAAAAAAATTGGAAAAAAATTTGTAGAAATCTTTAAAACCCTATGCTTTAGCTATTGAAGAGGGCAGAAGAGTGCTTTGGTCAATCCTTAAGAAGACAAAAGGGAAACCAAGGGAATAAAAATAGCCTTAAAGAGAGATGCTTGCTTTGACTTCATTTTTTAAGGGATAGGAGAAGGTGGGAAGGCATTCATTATCTTGTCATTAAAATCCTGAATGGAGGATTCTTCTCCTTAGCTTTAGTCCCTTTTACCAATGAAGGGAGCTGTGTTCACCAATTTCTACTCCATATTCACCTGGAAAAAGATGGAGTTAGCAGTTTTATAAGAGACAACAGTTGCCACAGTGACTTACTAGAAGTAGGTACCTACTAGAAGCTATGAAGAGCCTTTGAGTCTTTTGTTTTCCCAAAGAAATGAAGACCTTTATTCTAACATTCATTCAAGGTCGAAAAGAATAGGAGAAAGAAGGCTGGATGAGCCAGATATATGAGGATATTGGACAGAAGAAACCTATGGCATCATTACCATTTTTGCTCACACCAAGGTGACAGCGTTCCTGTCTTCATGATGAATGGGGCATATTACACTGTTCTATAGAGTAATCTAAACTTTCCTTGCATCTGTTTAAATAGAAACCTATAAAATGTGACTCATTCTAGTAACCGTGCATTAGTCTGACACTTTCACCATGAGTAAAGTGATTCCCTGAGGGTATAGAAAATCAGGGCAATCTCCCAGGGCTTGATGATTTCAGCAGCATAGGGATCACATGATTTTTTTTTTTTTTTTAGGAGCTGCTGTTGAACCTCTTATATATACAATCAGGCTTACATTTTTTATCTTTTCCAAGGCAAAACAGACCATAAAAGTCATTCCCCACTGAGAAGAAATACCTTCAGGGTAATGCAAATTGTTCTTCAGTTGCTTCAGTCATGTCTAGATTCGTGACCCCATTTTGGGGTTTTCTTGGCAATGGTACCAGAGTGATTTGCCATTTCCCTCTCCATTTCATTTTTACAGGCAAGGAACTGAAGCAAATAGGGATAAATGACTTGTCTAGGGTCATATATCTAAAATGTGTATGAGGCCAGATTTAAACTCATAAAGATGAGCTTTCCTGTTTCAAAGCCCAGTGCTCTATCCATTGTGCCACTGGGTTCCCCTAATGCAAATTAATCTCCCCTAAGTCTTTAATCTATTTGTTTGGCATTGCCAAACATTCCTTAGTCCTTTTCAAGGAAGGTCTGAAAATAGATATAATGGAAGAGGAAGTTACAGAAGATTTCAACAGAAGAAAGGATAGTAAATGCAAAGGGGAATAGGAAATATCCTACAATACAAATTTGATTTTAGAAAGAAGAGGTTATATCCTGAATAGGAAAGACATTCATTTCCCATTGGTAGTAGGTCTAAATAATTAAAGGATAATAAACAGAACTATCCTATAGAGAAAACATAGGCTAGGAATCAGAGTCAACTGGCACAAATGGGAATTTTAACTCGAGATTTATAAGTTGCTAAAAATCATTTGCAGTCCCTTAAGTAGGAGAAATGACCTAAGGAGTAAAAAAAAATTACTTACAAAAAGAATTGTTCAGATAGCTCTCTTTTATGCCTTGTGGACCCTTGTCTACCCTGGCTCCACTTGCTCTATTTTCTGCCTCGCGTAGTCTCATGATTTCCTAGGGACTCCACCTCTGAAGATGCAGTTTCATGTCAGTTTTTTTTTAAGTGCTGTTTGTCTTATTTCATGATAGTTACAGCTCATCTAAGAGTCAAGTTCCTTAGTCCACACAAAAGTCAAGCTCACTTTTTATTGTGAAGTTTTGAAATTCTCTCTATCTATTCTCCTATAGTTACAAATAGTAAATATTTATATGAAGTCAAAGATTTGTTATATAAATGTGTGTATCATGAATCTTCCCACTCTTTATTACCTTTTGGGGAGTGGGTACTTTTGAAAGAATGTCATATGATCTCCATAAGGTCAGTACCACCTCTTGAGGATCATTGCACATGAAATCAAGTTAAAATGGCAATAATGTACATAGAATATGTCAGGTAAAAACTTTAACTTCCTAAAATCAAAATTATTTTCTGACTTTAGAATTCTGTAATTCCAGTGTAAGGGATTAGTGCATTAGCATCCTTGGTTATCATGTGATTAGCATAAAGAAAGAAGACAAACCCAAAACAATGATTTTTGCAGCATTTGAGCTACCCTGAAAAGAAATTGATGATCGTGTAAAGAATTCCCCACTATTATTACACTTGCAAATAAAGACACACTTCTGAAAATAATTTTTTTATACAATAAGTAATAGGAAATGAGGTCAATGACAAGAAGAGATCTGCTGTTGGGATGGGGAAAAATAATGTTCAACTGGTGATCTCCAACTGTAGCACTGAAGACCTATGTGGGCTGTGCTATTCCTGGAGCCCTGGAATTAGGAAAAAGTGCCCACAGCAACTGATCTGAGACCCAAGGATCAGTTGGGTCTCAAGACCAAGGATTAAAGTACTGATGATATTTCAACATCTCTTCTCACACACTTCTGTTCTGAAAGATATGTGCTATTTTTTGTGACTTCCTTTTGCAACTTGCCTTTAATGCTCATTTTGTCAGGTTTCACATGTATCCAAATGCTGACAAGGTACAAAGGATAATAATTATTGGTTCCAACCCCTCTAGGTATGGTCCTTCGTAAGTATATTTATGTGAAGATTAGTATAAAGTAACAGTTATATCAGAGAGCTGTCTAATGAAAGGGGAAATTGGAATAGATAATCTCTAACTTCCTTTCTATCTATGACATTTTTGAAACTCATTCTATTTTATAACCACGGTTTAGAAAAATGGAATAGTTTTTTTCTCCTCTTTGTTAATCTAGAATACAATACAAAATCATCTGTATCAGAATCATAGAATTTGGAAGATAGCCTAGAGATAAGTGGATAAAAAATCCTACATAATGCATGTATTCTTCCTTCTTTCCTTCCCTGGCTCCATTCTTTTTCCTTTCTTCCTTCCTTCCTTCCTTCCTTCCTTCCTTCCTTCCTTCCTTCCTTCCTTCCTTCCCTCCCTCCCTCCCTCCCTCCCTCCTTCCTTCCTTCCTTCCTTCCTTCCTTCCTTCCTTCCTTCCTTCCTTCCTTCCTTCCTTCCTTCCTTCCTTCCTGTTCATCCATCCATCCATCCATCTATCTATCATCTACCTCTTTATCATCTGCTTGAATAGCTATAGTAAGAGAGAACTCTCTGCCTTAGGAATCAGTATTTCCTCTTTTTGAATAACTTTAATTCTTGTAAAGATACTCCTTATGTTGAGCTGAAATCTCCTTCCATCCATTGGTTCTAGCCATTCACAAGATCAACTTCCTCTTCTGTATGACAGCCCTTCAAATATGTTGAGATGATTATAATGTTCACCTAAGTTATCTTTTCTTTTTGCTAAACAACTGTTTCTCATACTGCCTGATTTCAAGTTCCCTCACACTCTTGGTTACTCCCCTTTAGACTTATGCATTTGTCAATTACTCTCAAAGTGTGAACACAATATTTCAGTGTGTTGCCTGACCAGCACAATTCAGTATTTATTTTACTCATTCTATTTTTAAAAGTGCATGAAGGAAAGGAAAACCAGGCAAAAGTTGTGATATGAACACATTTATGTAACACGTTTAAACTGTTTGTCAAACAGAAGATTCTTTAAATATTTCCCCTTCTGTCATTTAACATCCTCAAAATCACACTTTCTCAGAACAAGAGCCTTTGATTTGATGTGAAAAATTGTAAAAGGCTCAAAGTGTAGATGTTATAAATAATTCAACCCATGACTTCTTTCATGAAGTGTCTTTGGCTGCCAGAAATAGTACAAGTCTCAAAGTTTCCTCATTGACTCTTTCCATTGGATATAGATTCTAATTTAGTCTAAAGCTTTCTAAGATACTGTTTGCTGTCCTTATTCAAACTGTCTAATTGGACAAGTCTCTCTAAGCATGTTTCTAAACACTAGTGGATCTCCATACAGTTTTGGCTGATTGTTCCATGAACTGATGAATCTTTGCTTCTTATCATACGGTATCGTCAATGACTCTTACCTCTTTTACTCTTATGTAATTGAGTAATTGTTGATCTCATTTAGGAGATTACAACATTCTGGGTTTGGTGCTATCAGCAAAATGTCTTGCAAACGAGAGTCAACCTCTCCATCTATGGGAGATTCTTTGTTGTGGACTATGCAATTTTCATCCACTGTGACAGTAGCAAACACCATCAGGGAACATACGCTATTTGGTTCTATGCTTACCTTAATATTAATAATCAAAAGCTATAGAACAATTTATCATTATATCTATCAAGGAAATTACATATGATATTGACATATGTGTGATATTTGCCTTGTGGGGAGAGAGCTTTCAAAGCTCCATTTTGCTTTGGCACATGGTAAGCATTTAATAAATCTTTGTGAATTTATTTTTGCACCTAATTAAAAGTTTCAATAGAATCAACAAATAACAAGTATAGTTAGATCTTTTACTATCTATTCTTTTCAGTCACTTGCGAGATTATAATGAGGTTATCTACTATGGAACATAATTCGCAAAAGTCTATCTCCTCCATTTTCTTACCCTTAGTCAAAGATATACTCAGTGTGCATGTAGATTATTTTATAAAAACTGTGCACAGGTGGGAAAGTAGGTTTATGGGATTAATAACTATTACTATTTTTTTCAGTGTTTGTATTTGCTTGCCTTTTTTGATAATAATGTCCTATGAAGTTTCTCTCCCTCTCTTCTTTTTTTAAATCCTCCCCTTTTTCATATACCTTGGGAACTGATGCATCAATGCTCTCCAAATGGTGTCATATTTAGTGCAGACCTCTTTGTATTCTTGGTTGAATCCAGATGCTTTTCTCAAGTTTGTTTGCTTCAATATCATTTCTATTTACTCAAAAAACACATTTAAGTCTGTGATGTCAGTTTACAAATGTAATAACACTACTGCCTTGATGGTGAAAAATGGTTGTTATAAAATATCTTTACAAATCTGTTGAATTTTCCATGTTAATTTTCCACCTTCCAATTTCTTCCTAGATGTTAAGTGGTTTTTCATGATAGGATTTTACAAATGAATATGCATTTTAAGGCAGTGATGCCTTTGGCTATCACATATCTCCATTTGGCAATGAGATGAAGCAATTGCTGAATTGGGCAGTTATCAGGCTCTTTTGCCCTCCTCATTATGAGAACTGATTTGAGTCAGTTAAACTTCTTTAAGAATTTATCATAATACATTTTAATGTCCTTTTCTCTACTAGTTCATATTTTTTCAGCATGACTAATTATTTTAAACAGGTCAAGCTGGGATTGTTGTAAACTCATAACATATATATTTGTTTCTTATTTTTCTTCTCATTATTCTACCAAGTTTATAGTATGATTATTAAAAAAAACCAATTGGTTCAGAAATGGTTACCAAATGAATAATGAATCATTTCCTGTCTGTTCAAATATAATCAATTTAATGTTTTATGAATCTCATACTCACATTATGCAGTGCTTCCTTAATCTTTTCTATAATAATATAGTCATGATACAGATATGAGATTTCTGTTCTATGAAAAGGTATTTGGTTTCTCACATTTCTTATTCCTAAACAACATTTTCTAACCTAATTTTTGCCTTTCCCCATTATATTGGCATTTGAATTGAAGCTGTTAAATGTTAACATACTTTGATTTAACTTTGCTATAGAGTTATCAAATGTTGATGCATAAAATGCAATTACTTTTATGTTCTGGAACACTGCAAATGGAGGTAAATATACTATGTCATGATTTTTTGTTGTTGTTGCCTTCTGACTCATGATAAAACCAACTCCACCAACTATTTTGTGTCTGCAAGAACCCATCAGTTATCTTTTCATTTAGATAAAATTTCTGTCTTTTGGTTTCTCTAACGAGGTCAAGATATGCTTCACTTCCTTTAATAGTACATTCACTCATTGATTGCTGTTCAAGGATCTGATACAGATTGCTTAAAAACTGAATGGCTCTTAACACTTTCTGTTTCCTTTTCCAACATATTTCCATATAATCTGCTTCTGATACTATACCAAAGTCTTTCCAGAAAGGTAAAACCTATCAGAGCTTTCACTCCCCCAGAATAGCATTTGAGAACTTAGACCTGAAGGAAGCATCAAAAAATATAGTTTGATAAAAGTAGGATATTTTGCATGATAACTGTTGAGTAAGTGGCAATATTGCTCAGTGTAATCATTATTAATCACTATTGTCTTCTGACTATGTCTTGAAGTTTGCTACACTCTTCATGTATATACTTCATTTAATCCTTGAAACAAGGAAAGTTAAACACTACAATTATTATGATCTCCATTTCACAAATGAGGAAACTGATGCTCACAGAAGTTAAGGGACTTAGCCATGTTCAAGGATCCAGTAATTTTTATAGGCAAGATTTAAATCCTGGTCCTCTTGGTTCAAGTCCAGAATCCTACACAATGACACCCCAAATTTGGTCTTTTACTCATTAAAATAACTTCTCCTATCTTTTGAGTGAGAATTTAATCTTCTTTTATTATAAGTATTATCATCTGTTAGGTGAAAATTTGACTCTGATACCCTTTCATGTTGTGGAGGTGGCCCTATGATCTTACAGATAATGCCAGCACAATACAAAATCTTTCAACTTACCCCCAAAATGGAAATGTTTTCAGTAGGGATCCAGTAACAGGCTGGGTGTAGGTGGTATAGAGTCCAGCCAGGATAACTTGGAGATGTTCATTGCCAGATATATGCATGTGTATGTCTGTGTGCACATACCCACATATACATGTATGCACACACATAATGGATATATGTATATATAGTGTGCAAGTATATATTCCCATAGCTACTATTAAAACCAGTTTCTAAAGAAAAAGGGAGGTTGTAAGTACCTATGCTTAGATGCTTGAAGTATTCAAAATTTAAATCATCTGTTATTCGTTTCTTAGAATAATCATTTTGAGTTTATAAGATTGACCTTTCGACTTTAGAAATCAGTGAAAAAAACTCCCACCTCTACAGTTCGTTTAGTAGCTTGACCATCTGAAAAAGGAAAGATAAATTTGTGATTCTTCATGTTTTTGAATGATTTAGTTTCATGAAAAAGTCATTGAATTTGAAGTTAGATGAAATAGATTCAAATCCTGACTCTGCTACTTATTGTGTATGTGTGTGTGACCTTGGGCAAGTCATTTCCTCTTAGTTTTCTCATGAAGAAGCTGACCTAAATGATCTCTTATGTTTCCCTCCAGATTTACATCTGTCATCCTATAATTAAGCATTATATGCCCATTACATATAAATTATAATGATAACACTCATATTTTCTTCAAGATTTTCTTCTCCCTTATTTTAGAATATAGTCTATTTCTGTGTTAATTTTCCAGTTTTCCCATGGGCACAATTTGCCTACAAGATGTAATTCATATTCAATATTTGGTATTTTTATATTGGTAAATAAAGAAGAATGGTCATGAGATCTTTTTTTTATCAAAGTGCTTAATGTATGCTTGTTGAACTAAATCAAAATCATATATTAAGCTCCTCATTATATAAGAGGTAACTTTGGTCTTTCAAGGCTATGCCAGCAAATGGTTTACTGGATCCTACTAAGATGGAAGGTTTTTGAAGATGGGTCTAATGATGGACTACGTGCCTCATCCAGGGAGTAAGCTAAGTTCAGAGACGTTCATCACCAACAAGCTACATGTTGAATTATTCTACAGATGATGAATTATTTTGACCTTAACAAGTCATGCATTCAGTTCAATAAACTTACTAAGTACTTTCTGTGTTTAAAGCACAGTATTAGACAGTGAGGACGGAAATACAGAAAAAAATGTAACCTCAAGGAATTTGCCTTTGGATTGGAGGAAATAACATCTATACAGATAAGTAAAGAAAAACATGTACAACCAAATTGAAAATTAACTTGGTAGAGAGGGAGAAACAGGAATGGAGACTTACACCTGGAATATCAAGAAAGGATTGAGCTGAGCTGTGAAGAAAAAATGGGGTTCCAAGAGGCAGAAGAGAGGAAAGATACTTTTTTCTGGTGTGGAGGAAAGCCTGTACAACATAGAGTTAGAGATTCCTTGAAGTATAAGAAGGGTGCAGTCCATATTGGTGTAGGGATCACATACATCAATGAAATTATAACTGTTTTGAACTATTAAAGCCCAATCAAAGTCATGACGTTGACAAAGGCCAGAGCACAGATATCTCAATGTATATGAAGGTCATATCCACAATAGTCATTTGATGGAAACAAAAATTTTAACTATATCTCCAGAGCCATAAAATTACTTGTGGTAGTAGGATGATGAATATAATTCTCCTCTAATTCAAGAGATTCCAATACAGCTTGATCTGATAATTAACAATAATTTTCACCTTGAAGTTGTAAACCTTATCAGGCTCTTAAAATATAGAATGAATATTTAAAAAAATAAAATTTGATGAATTCCCCTCCCCAAACCATGATTTCATTGGCACAGAAAATGACCAGTCAGTAAAATCCTTCTATCAAGTTAAATCAGAACTTGATCTGCAATTTATATTCCTAGAGAATTGTCTTGAATACCAATAGGCTCAATGACTTGCCCAAAGTTAAATAGTCATTAAGAACTGGGAGAGGCCCTTGAATACAGATCTCTATAACTTTGACGTTATTACCAAGGTAGAAGGTTTTTATCTTTTCCCTATGTAGTCTGAGTATCTCTGGATATCCTTGAGACCTTTTGTGTGTGTGGGGGGGGTGTCTAGAAAGTCAAAATAATTTTATGAAGACATTATTTGCCTATTAAAATATTCCTTCCTCTTCCAACAACTTATTATGAGACTTGATTTTCTTTATATAATTAAACTAAAACAATATATTATAACAAATTGAATATAGTAGATATGAGAACCAAGCTGTCTTCTATGAAGCCAGATGTAAAGAGATTTGAAAAAAATATGTAAAACAATGCCACTCTTCTCACTAACTTGTTTCCTGTTTAGGAAAATATATTTTTTCATTAAAATGTCATTATGTTAACATGTAATAACTTTATTATTTTAAAAACAATAAATAATAGCTTTAATTTTTAACACAGCAAATACTGATAGATATAACCTGCACAAAGAAAAGATCTTTGGGGTCCTCAATAATTTTTAAGAGCATAAGAAGATCCTGAGACCAAAAACAGAACTGTTGAGAACTGTTGCTCGTATATACCCTGGTGATTGTCAGGAGCACAGTAATCATTAGTAATTTTAACAAGTAGAGGTATTTATCCCTTCTTCCATTTTATAGATGGGAAAACTGAAGTAAAGAGAGGCCAAGAGGTATGGTCATTGTCACTTACTAAAGTCAGGTGGTACAGTGGCTAGAGGGTCAGGACTGGAACCAGGAAGATTCATATACCTGAGTTAAAATCTGATCTCAGGCACTTATTAGCTGTGTATCTCTGGGCAAGGCACTTAACCTTTAACCTCCTCAGTTCTTCATCTATAAAATGAGCTGGAAAAGGTAATTATATTTGCCATTATGCCATCACCATTATCTTTACCAAGAAAACCTCAAATGGGATCACAAAGAGTCAGACATGACTGAACAGCAAAAGCTACAAAATCTGTTGCTTGCTTTACTATAACTCAGACCTTCATATTTTAGCACTCAAAATTGTCTATATAATGCAATTACATTTTAATTTACTTTCACATAGCTTTTGTTTCTATACAGTTTGCCCTTCCCTTTTTGAAGGCTTTTAAAAATCAGTGTCCATTCATAATATACAATTAAAACTGTTCAAGTCTTCCATAATACTTTCATCATCTGACAGACTTGGATAGAATTTAGGACATTTTACTCAATAGTTCTCCCTTAAATGTCTCTATGACAATTGTAGGAACAGCATACCTATGCAATTGCCAAGTTTAGACTGGTTAGTATATTTTTTTCTTTAGTAGTTGATAACCTCAGCATTTAGGAAATAAGAAATCAATGAAATTGTCAAAAGCAAGCGACATAAAGGCCAGCAGCTGGCATCTCCACTGAACTATGCAGACAGGGCCCTTGGCTTGGGACACAGATAGTTCTTCATATTATTCGCTATTGTCTTTGATGATAAACATGGGCACATTTGCAACAGCGAATACATGATGAGTGTAATTCCTCAGAAAAAGAAACTATTTCTCCAAAGAGAGCAATGACCATTCCACATTGCCATTGTCTTGTCCAAATTTCCAATTATTTGCATGCACATGTGGATTTCATCAATTACAGTAAGTGCATACCCCATAGAAAATACTACACACCAAGAAATCTTTTTTTTAAACAAAGTATAAACACTAGAGAAGAACTGACAAAAAATTAGATGATAGAATTTCAGAGCAGGAATGGACCTTCACCTAATCAAGCCTTCTTAGTTTACAAACACAGAAACTGATACCACTTACAGAGGTGGTATGACTTGCCCAAGGACATTCAACCAGATGCTAACATTATTATTATTGATTATTAAATGATTTTCTTTTTTTGCTTTGCTGCTTGAGCTCATGAAAATTTGCAGAAGAAATGGATTTCTCTTCCTTATCTCTATAGCTGATATGAAGCCACGCATCTTTTTCATTTAATAATGCAGGTAGAAGTGACCCATGAAGGTCTTTTAGGGCTAATTTTGATGTTCTTGCACTAGAATGGACATAATAACAAAGACAACAACATTTATATAGCTCTTTAAGGTTTGCAGAGCTATTGACAAAATAGCTCATTTTATTCTCATAGCAACCCTGTGAAGTAGGTGTCATTTATAGACCAGTTTATAGAGGTAGAAATGGAGGCAGATGGAATGACTTGGCCAGGGTCACAGAACTATTAATTATCTGACAAAGGACTTGAACTCAGGTCTTCCTCATAGATTCCAGGTCCAACACTCCATCCACTGTGCCACCTAACTGTCCCTATTGCTATATACTACTGGAAGAGTAAACTTTTCACATTCCTTTCACATATTCTGTCTGTAGAATATTAAGTTTCTGATTATTCTCCAATCTTACCAATGTTTGAAGTAGCATAGATTACTATAAAAAGAGACAACCTCGGAGTCAGAAAGAGGTGGGGTCAATTATAATGTCTAACATTTAATAGCTGTGTAGCCATGGGCAATTCTTTGATATAAGCCTTAGCGTCCTCATCTATAACACAGAGTTATTAATATTTCTAGAAGCTAACCTAACCTTCCTATTTATGCTTTTGGGAGACTCACATGAGATAATCTGTTTGAAGCAGTTTGCAAACTTTAAAATGTTATCTAGCAGTTATCTATTATAATCAGGGAATCAAGGAACAACTTCCCAAGGGAAAGAGAGAGAGAAAAAAAGTATATGTGAATCAATTCTTCAAGACAGAAGAATAAGAGACCAATATCAGAGGGGATATACTATTACCAATGATAATCATGAGGCCAGCTTTCCTTATTTCCCAGCACAACCATAAGTAATAAATTTAAGAAAAATGGGCCTGAAGGAGGTTTAGTAGAGCTAGAGATGCTTTTAAAATCTATAATGGGAAAGACGGAATAAATTATAACATTCTGGAGAGAAGATGTAGATCAAAGAGAGAGGGGGAGAGGAAAAAAGGGGAGAAAGAAGGTAGAAAAAGAGAGAAGGGGGATGGAAGGGAGAGAAAGAAGAGAAACTTCTCTATGAATATGACCAAATCCTCTTGGAGTGAGTAAGTTCATGATTCATCATCAAATTACTATATCCATTAAGAGATTTATAAAATAAAGGCAGAGAGTAGAAGTGTTCTTTTCTTGTTTTCTCTTTTCATTGATTAAATAATTTAAGTGCATATCAAGCTACTTAAACCCAGAAAACAGTTACCTATCCTTGGTAAGTGACATTCAGCCCAACAACCCAGGTACAGTAAGCTTTGTTCTTAAAAATGAATCATTCAAAATCTTTTAATTTCTTCCTTTATTGGATCTCATTGTCAGAGGCATTACAGCTTACCAAAGAATACTGACACAATAGGCCATTATTTCAAGTTGGATTGTCTTTTTCTCAGAGATCAGTGAGTACTCCAGAAAAATGAACAAAGAAAGACTATATTACTAAAGACTTCTTTAATTTGAAGGAACACATAACCTTCTAAAATGATTTTCAGTCCAAACCTAAGGATGATTCTCTCTTGATGGACAAGCTCCTCACAATAGTGCCCCATCAGTTCAAGCGAATTTGGCAAGGAACAAGGTCTCAGAAAAACAATCATTTAAAATCCAAACTATATGAAAGTCATTAGGGAAACAAATTCTGATTGTTATCACTAATTATAGAGAAGAACACATCTTTCTAAATAATTAATTGAAATGGTTTAAACATCACAGAAATAATGATTTGCAATCAGAGACCTTATATCTAGGATGTAACAATCATTATCCGGGAAGCTAGCAACATGAAAAACTATCTTGATTTATATCTTGCAATGGAGATACTGAAAAATGACACCATAAAGAGAAATTTATTGTTTGGCCAGCTGCTATGAGGAACATGCTATTTCAGAAAGTATTAATATTATACCATTTCATAACTTTCTCCCATGGTAAGTTTTGAGGTGACTATTGTACAGTTATCCTTAATTTTCTGTTGGGATTGGAAGCTCAATTCCGTGTGGACAGTCTCGGGCGGGTAAAGGTGGGAGCTTCTAAATCTTAGAGCTCTCACGAGACCCCCCCAGGAACGGCAGGGAATCGAGGTGAACCGAGCTATCTCGAGTAATTCCGCCTCTTCCCGTGAGAAACGTGATGGGAGAGAGATCTCCCCGCCCTCGAGATTGTCCCGGATTGGAGCACACCTAGTTACCTAACAGTACGGTATTTAGATGCAAACTATGCGGCTGAAGGTTAAGTAGGATTGAGGAAGCCTGAAAGCTCTCTTAGCACGTGAGGAGCCAAGAGGACAGTAGGCTCCGCTTCTCTTCTCTTCTCTCTCTCCTCCCCCTCTCTCCCCTCTTGTACTTCTACTTCCAATCCCTTAAGATCTTAGCCTCCTTAGGAAATCTCCCCCTCTTCCTCCTAAGGAAGACCCCCTGCACTTGTAACCGAGACCCTGAAATAAAGCTCAACCCATGTTCGACTCTGGAACGTCCTTTCTCTCATATGAGCATCCGGTTTTGGCCAACCGAAGACCTCGGAGGTGAGGTAAGAAGACTCGGGTAGCCCACACAGGCCTCTAGGCCTGACAATTTTCATATTTAATTCTCATGAGCAAGACATAAATTATCTTCTACAAAAACTACAGGAAAAATGGATCTGAAGAGCGTTAAGTGGACCTAGAGATACTTTAAAACTCTATCATGAGAAAGAGGGAATAAATTATAACATCCTGGAGAAGTTGTAGAAAAAGACAGTGGGGAAAAGACAAGGAGGAAGGGAAGAAGAGAGAGAGAGAGAAACTTTGCATTTATTTCTTGATGACTATGACAGACCACTATTGGATTTATCATCAAATTAATATGACCATTAACAGATGCATAAAAAAGACCAAGGGAAGTAGAAGCATTAGGATTTCTTAACTACATTAATCAGTCAACAGACACTTATTAAGCACTTGCTATGGGCCAGGTATTAGGGATATGAAAATATAAATAAAATAGGCCCTGCCCTCAAGGATCTTATACTACTGAGGTAGACAATGCATACATCTTTCTATACTAAAAAAATACAAAATAATTGGGGAGGATGGAGGTGCTAGAAAACAGGGAAATTTTTGAAAGTCTTCTTGTAGAAGATAGTGCTTGATTGGAGATTCTAATAGGTGGAGGTAAAGAAGAAACTAATTCTAAGCACAAGAGATAGCTTGTACAAAAGGCATAAAGATGGAAAATGGAGTATCATATATAAGGAAGAACAAGAAGGGCAGTTTATCTGAATTGCAATTTATATTAAAGCTAAAAGAAAAGTTGAAAGCAGGATGTAAATGTCTTTAAATGCTAAATGGAAGAGGTTATATTTGATGTATTATAGGTAGTCACTGGAATGATTAAATAAAAGGACATGGTCAGCCTGAGCAGAAAATCACTTTTTAGACGTACGGTGAAGATGCACTGGAGATAGGAGAGACTTGAGGCAGGGAGACTAATTAGAAACCTATAGAAATAATCCAAGCACAAGACGATAAGGCTCTGAATTTGGATGGTAGTTGTATGGATAGAATAAGTATACGAATACAGGAGATAGAGAAGTAGAGTTGATAACATTTGGTAACTGATTGGATTGTTGGGTGAGCTGAAGGTGAGTGAGGAGTTGAGAATGATTCTAATATTGTACTACATATGACTGGAAGGATGATACCCTTGAGAGGATAGAAGCCATGAAAGAATAATTGACAAAAAATTAGTTCTGTTTGGAACATACCGAGTTTGAGATTCCTATGGAAAATTCTTAGCTTCTCAGACCTTTTTCTCTGCTCTAAGAAAACATTTTGAATATGTTTTGGTGTCTCTTGCTTCAGGGAAATCATTCATTCTCCTACTGGCTCTGTTAGGGATGATCCACCGAAATATAATCATCCAAAATAATTAATTCATATTCCAAAATTGAGCAGTATTTTTCTTTCTTATTGACACATTCAAATGGGGTATCTGAAAAAAACTATTAAATTTCTTCCCCTCAAAATCTTTATATCATTAAAGAAATCTCTCCATAACTTTAAATACTTCTCTTTCTCTACATGTGTAAATCAATGATTGTTTTCATGATTTGCAGAACGAATCTCTGGTCTTTATAGTAATAGCTTATGTATGTTACAAGTACATATCAT
Source organism: Notamacropus eugenii (assembly GCF_028372415.1). Classification (NCBI taxonomy): domain Eukaryota; kingdom Metazoa; phylum Chordata; class Mammalia; order Diprotodontia; family Macropodidae; genus Notamacropus; species Notamacropus eugenii. The sequence goes on from NC_092873.1 coordinate 401,676,321, forward strand.
AAATATTTACATGTATAATGAGTATAATTTATATGTCCCCCTTCACCTTCATATAGCTTTGTGCCTGTACTCTCCGGAAAAGCAGAACAAGTCTAATCCACATGAATCCTTTCAATTACTCGAAGACAGCCATCAGCTTCCCACTGTCTTCTTTCTCTATTACAGATATCCCTAGTTCCTTCAAGCATTCTCTATATGACAGGGTCTCAAGATCTCCTCACCATCCCAGTTTCCTTTCTCTTGATGTTCCCCAACTTCTGTCTTTCCTAAAATATAGAATTCATACTGACCACAGTATTCTAAATGTACAATATTGACCATAGTAGAATATAATGAAACTCACCTCTTGTGTGTCATTGACAAGATGCATCTTTTAGTACAGCCTCATATTATCTTCTCTTTTCTCACCTCAATGCCACACATATAGATTTGGTCAATGAGATGTCTACTAATTTAAAAATGCATATACAAAAATCACATTATTTGAATTTTCACTGTGTATTTCCATTAGACTAGAATCAATGACCATATTTTACTTATATGAAAATTTCAAATAATGTGAATTCAATAAAAGTTATCACTTCATAAGATTTATTATTTACACTAAGTTGAGGCTGAGCTATAGTTATACACTATCACCTTAAAAGATCTGTAAAACAGCTGCATTTCATCTATGTAAAATACAGAAAATAAACCATGAGACTGATAACAATATGTGATGCAGCTTCAGTTTAGTTTTGTTTGTGCAGGCCTATGGTTCCTCAGTATAAAGAATCCTTGGTGTGGAAATTTACTGCATTGATACAGGTCACCTGGCAGAGAGGTAAATTACTTTGTCCATGGCAACATAGCTAGCATGTATTAGAAGCAGGTCTAGAACAATGTTCTTTTAGACATTAACTGGTCCTTTATCCACTACACCATGCCACTTCTCTTGATACAGCTTATGGAACACTAAATATAGAAGTTACAGAAAACAACACTCTATATATATCAACTCCAAAGACTCAGATGACAGGATTACTGAACAGAAGCCAATTATCATTATTTCATCCCAATATGACTGTAAATCTTAAAAGCTCTAAAACATACCTTAAAAGTCAATTGGAAGTTTCCCAGGAAACCAATGAAGAGATTTCAATCCAAACAATAGGAGTTAAAAATTGAAACTCAGTTAAGGCTGTTGCCACAGCATTATATATTAATTGGCACTTGCAACAGAATTTATTTGGAAAGCCAGGGGAGAAAAAGGACTTATGATAATGTATCTTAGCAATAACATGAGTATAAATTCTTTGTTCTACATACATCTGCTTAGGGGATATATTATTTTTGAAATGCAAAAAGACTATGCAGAACTATCCATAGTTTTCTAATTCATTGTTCTGTAAGAAGAAGGAGGGCAGCTAGGTGGTGCAGTGGATAAAGCACTGAGTCCTAGAGTCAGGAAAACCTAATTTCAAATCTCGCCTCAGACATTTACTAGCTATGTGACCTTGAGCAAGTCACTTCATCTTATTTGCCTCCGTTTCCTCATCTGTAAAATGATCCGGAGAAGGAAATAGCAACCAATCAACATCTTTACCAAGAAAACCCCAAATGGAGTCATGAAGAGTCAGACATGACTGAAATGATTGAATAACAATAAATCCTCAGAAGTCATCATAGTACATGAAAGTCATTTAAACAGCATTTATTAAATGCCTATTATGTGTTAAGCACTGTGCTAAATATTGGCATGTAGTAGGTACTTGATAAGAGCTTATTGAACTGAAAAAGGGATTATGCCCTAAGTCTACATATCACAAATTTTAATATAGAGGCACCATGGTAGAGGACAAAGAGCATGAAATTTGAAGTCTAGGGACCTAAGTTGAATTCTCAGCTCCACTAATCAATACTGACATTACCTTATCTAAGTTGCTTAGCTTCTTTGGACTTTAATGTATTCATCTTTAAGGGGATAAGAGAAACCAATTGGTCCAAAAGATTTCTAAAGGTCCCTTCATCTCCAATCAATCAATAAGCACTTATTAAGCACCTACTATATTCCAGACATTACGCTAGGCATTGGGGATACAAAGCCAAAAGTGGGAAAAAAAAATCTATCCTCAAGGGGTCTATGTTTGTTTTACCAGGAAAATCAATATATGCCTAAATAAGCATGTATAAAAGAGATACTAGGTGATTTTTGTGAGGACACTAGCAACTGGGGATGAGGAAGGTTTTATGTAGAAGGTGGCATATGAATATAGTTTTGAAGGAGATTATGGATTTTAAGAGGCACGATGAGAAGAGAGTAGATTCTAGGCTTGAACAAAGCCTAGGCAGCAAAAATGTGCAGAGATGGAAAATGGATTCTTTATAGGTGGAACAAAGAAAGTCTACTTTTATTGGGCATTAGGGTGAATGAAGGGAAATATTGTGTAATAGGCCTGGAAAGGAACTTTGGGGCTACCTCTAAACCTTATTATCCAAATTAGTGGGGGAAATAATAACTGATATGTATATAGCATTTTGAAGTTTTCAAAGACCAATATACTATCTCCCTACCTCTCATCCATCCATCCATCCATCCATCCATCCATCCATCCATCCATCCATCTATCTACCTATCTATCTTTCTATCTAGCTATCTATTAATCTATCTATCTGTCTGTCTGTCTGTCTGTCACCTGTCAAACTGGTATCATTATCCTCATTTTATATATTGAATCCAAATCTTAATGGGACTGAGTGAATTGACTAGTTAAACAACCTATAAAAAGCATCTGACCAAAGGTTTGGATGTAGGTCTTCCTGACTTCATGTCACATATCCACTATCTCTCAAAATCAGAAATTAATATATACAACCTAAAATATAGACAGTGGTTCAAGACAACCCTTATTTGGTATGCTCAGTTCAATTAAATAAACATTCATTAAATGCCTTTTATGTTGAAAGCTGAATCACCAACAGGAGATAGAAAGTTAAAATTAAACTCAAGCCATTAGGGATCTTATAGTCTAGGGTAATATGACAGAAACATCAATAATCATACTATATAGTATTACATGAGAAGTGCACTAGAGAGTTATAAAAATGCTTTTTAATGTCCAAAGGTGATGTTTGTACTCGAGGGATCAGGGAAAGGTTCATGGAAGTGGAAGCATCTGAGCTGGAATTTAACAAGTGAAGGGAAAACTAGTTGGAAACTAGTCTGAAGTTGAAATTACAAGACACACATGGATTACAGAAGTCAGTCTGGTTTGATTGGAGCACAAGTTACATGGAAAGAAGATATTACAAAATTTGAAAAACTGGGTGATGCCACATTTAGGGGCATCTTGAATGCCAAGCACAGGAGCCTTACAATAGGAAATAGGCAGCAACTAAAGACTGCTAACAAGAGTGGGATGTGACAAGATCTATGCATCAAGAAGACTAGTCTGACCATCCATACCATTTTAATATTGCTTATTAAAAGGAGGGAGAAAGATTGGGCATTGAGACACTTTTAATCATTCATTCAACAAATTTATTATGTCTGCTATATGTCAGGCACTATGCTAGGTGCTGGTTAAACACAAAGATAGAAATACAATACTCCCCAGTGTAGCTGGAATCAGATTAAAATATATTTGGGAACTATTATGGAGCAGTAGAAGAGAAAGTCCCACATGTATGATGAAGCCCATGGAATGTGAGGGTCTGTTGTGTGTGGCTCAAAGGGATACAGAATCCCTAATCTCTTCTCCCTCCAACTTTCTCTAAGGGAAACTTTCACTCCTGCCAGGAGGGGAAAGCAGGGGATTGGGGCCTAGAAGCCACCACTTCTGCTTTCCTCAGAGAGAGGGATTACTGGACAAGAAGTCTACCTATCTCCCTTAAATTGTTAGTCTAGGGGATATGATCAGATTTCATCTAACTTCTGATTGCTTTGTCACTTTGTCACTTCTGGGGGAAGGAGGATCCCAAGTTCTATAGCCAAGGTTTGACCCCTTTCCCACCATCCCACTCAGGAGCCTTGCTATGCCTTCTGGCCCATAGCCTCTCTCCTCTTCCCCAGCTGCTCTCACTAACTTCCTCCCAGTTCTGCTCCATCCTTCCTGTTCCACCTATTCAGTAAGCTCTTTCTACCACATGTGACTTAGACTTCCAGGTAATTTAAGCAGGTCATATGGGCCTATTAATGAATGGGAAAGATCTTCCCATTTAAATTACCATTACAATAGGAAGAAGAGTTGACAAGAAGAGAGAAAACTCCAATCTCACTTAATCACTGGAGGGTCCCCTTTGAGTTCTCTTTCAGAACTCTTCATGGCCAGTCCCTTTTGGGACTGGTCAAGCTTCAGTTCTTCAAGCATAAAGTTGGCTTCCAACTTTGAGAGGGAAGATCAAAAAAGCCAACCTCACTTCAGGTTGCTAAAGAAAAATACTCTGGGAAGACATGAGAGGGGCATGCAATCTTCATCATGTCCCTATTCCTATCTTGCTACTCTAGTGACTTAGAGAATTATCTCTTGGGTAAGAAGCAACATGTTTTCTCTTGATTGAACTGAGTTATCTTGATCCCAATAGGAGAATTCCTTTACTCTGAATTGTTTGTCATGTATTCTTTGTGTCCCTTTTCTGATTTCTGTTTTGCTACCAGTTTGGATAATATGTGTGTTTATTATGGGCTCCTGAGTGTTTGTACTGGTGGAGAGAGGCAGGAGGAATGTTTGGAAAAGCTTTTATCCCCAGCAGTGCTAATGTGTACTCACTTCTTTGCTACTATGATGGATTTGGCTTCTGGTACTGGGATTTGACTTTCTGGCATCTGAATAAATGCCTTCTATATGGACAGTCTTTTATACTTCGCAATTTGGAACTACACCAGCATATTCAAAGCTGTCCTCGGTGTTGTGAATATTGCCTGGGCAATATACCTATCCACCCAACAATGCAAGGCAAGCCATTCATCTCCACCAAAAAAGGAGAGAGTCCTATACCAATGGGCTTTGGTACTGGGGTTACATTTAACAAACTAAATAAAAATATGGTAAAACATAGATAATATTCCATTTTAAAACTAAGTTAATATGCAGTTGATGGTATCCTTATATAAGGATTAGAGTTTCTAACTTGTATCTGAGCTTAATACCATTGCCCTAGGGAAAAGGAATGGGTAGAATTCAAGAATTTAGGATTAAGCAACCTTGATGAGTACAGAAATAAGTGCTATGAGGTACCAATCTGACCAGCCTTGAATTCTTTGATTTGTGGAGTAGATATCTTTGTGACTCATAACAGAGGAATGAGAAGATAGTTCTGCATAGTGCTACAGATATAATCTGGGTACCTTCCATAATCAGTGGTATAATACTATAGAAATGGGAGTCACTAACATGAGAGTTTGGGAAACTGGGCCTTCAGGGCCTATAGGATTTGGATTTACAGTTTGGATGGGCTAGAATTGTTTGCTAAAAGTCCTACTTTGGGTCTCAGAATCTCTATGAATCCCCAGGAATTATCATATTTAGGTCAATGTATTTGGAGAAAAATGTGACCTATCCATGACAGGGACACATATTTAGTATATATTCTGCACATACTTAAATGTATAAATTTCACTTCTAATAGAATATAAGCTCCTTGGTGGCTGGGACTACATCACTTTTGTCTATGTGACTGTTGATTAATTAATAGTTGTTATTTTCAGAAAATATGTAGTTGTAACTCAATTAAGTGGAAAAAATATTGAACTTAAAAGACATGAGTTTCCATATTTCCTTCATTTCATGTAACAATGCCTGCCTAACTTCTCTTGAATGTAGAAACAGGAACTGATTGTGGACACTAATGGTCTGGAATTCAGCCAAATTGTTAAACTGAAGTAGAAGGAAGAACATACCCTTGGGATACAATTTAGGTTGGGTATAAGTTTTGGAATTTTTATCAAGGGAAAAAACAAGAAAATGATGAGTAAAGAAAATAATTGCACCAAAATGATACTAAATTTTTTTTTTCAATCCTTTCTCCCACTATATAAACCTGCTCACATTTCACAAGGTTAAAACAAGTGAACTTCTCCTCTCCCTACTATTTGCCTGCCCAAAACTAGACATGTCAGTGATGAATTCATTACAATGGCAGACATTTTTAGTTAACTGATGATAGCAGCTTTTCACATAGTCATTAAAATTAGGCAAGAAAAAGAATCAGGCTGGAAAAAATATACAGTTGTGGTCATTTTGGGACAAGAAACAAAGGTTGTATATACTCGTGAGATGAACAAGCCCTTGTCCTTTTTCTGTAGCAGATTCCATGGTTCACTTTATAGATTCAGTAGGACCAACTAGTTGGTCCACAATGGCCCCATTTTTTGGTCATTAATCCAAGACGTTGATGGAGTATGTGTTCAGTGTTTATTTGCTCTTTATTTATATGTGCCTAGAAAGCACTTAGATTGTTTCTCTGTGTGCTTATTTTCCCTAATTAGGTTACAAATTCCTGAAAGGAAAAGTTATTTTTCTTTTCTCTGCTAGTCTACCTCACAAGCATGGTAGTGTGGATATAGCCTGTGCCCTATGTGGTTGTTCAGTCATTTTCAGTTGTGTCTGACTCTTCTTGACCCCATTTAGGGTATCCTTGGCAAAGATCTAGAGTGGTTTTCCATTTCCTTCTCCAGCTCATTTTACAGATGAGGGAACTGAGGTAAACAGGATTAAGTGACTTGCCCAGAGTTACAAAGCTAGTAAGTTTCTGAAAATGGATTTGAACTCAGGAAGAGTAGTATTCCAGACTCCAGGCCTGGAACTCTGTCCACAGATGCCTTGAGGCCCATAAATATCATTTAACAACTAATATCTCTTTGTCTCAAATAAAATCTATTAATTATGTCAGTGCATGTGTGGGTGTATGTGTGTGTACCTGTGCATGCACATGTATGTAAAATGGTAGAAAGGGTTACAAATCACATTGCTGCGCCACTAGAACACCAGCCTCTTGCTTGTCTCTTTCATTTATAAAAAATGAATACTTGCTTAGATCTTCTACTAGAAAAAGGGTCTCAGCTAAGTTATCTTTTTGGACAGCAGAGTATGGCAGGTGGGAGTAGGGAGGAAGACCTGTGACTTCATCTCTGTAGTGAACCCTGGTGATGTAACTTCCTGTACTAAATCCTCAAGTATAAAATGTGGACAATAAAAACACTTGCCTCTCAGGGTTGTGAAGATCATCTAAGGTAATACAGAGAGAGCATTGAGCGCAGTTCCTGGAACACTGTAGGTGCTTAAGAAATGCTTGTATACTTGTTTCCTACTAATGTAGATCCTCAGCTGACCTGAAACTCAGTGTTTTAGAGGGTTGCCTAGGGAACCAAAATGTTAAGTTATTTGCTCAATGTCAAAGACAGGATTACAACCAAAGTATATTCTGAGGCCAGATTTCTTCACTATACCCCACTGCTTCCTAACTAACTAGAGTCACCTAACCTATACTTTCCCATTCTATTGTCCTCTCTTGAATACACTCCTTTTTTCAATATTCTTCTTAAAAGAAGATGCCCAGAACTACTCAACACAGTACTCCACATAGAGTTAAACCAGTGCAAGGTCCAATAGGACTAGAATCTTATTCTGAATCCCATGTAGGTAAAGAACTGAACTTGTTGTCTTTTTCTCCCAAATTCTCCTTCCTTCAAAATACTGTCAGAAGGAGCACCATCTTCCCATTCTCACAACCTATGTGTCATCCTCAAATCCTCATTATTTCTTACTGAGACCTCCATCTCCAATCTGTAGTCAAGGTCTATTGATTTCACTTTTGCAACAAGTCTCGAATATGCCCCCCTCTCTCTTTTAAGATATTGCCTCTACGCTGATGGAGTCCTTTTCCTCATGCCTGGACTATTGTAGTTGTTGACTGGTTGGTCTGCCTCCACAAGTTTCTCCCTGTTTTAATCCATCCTCCTTTTCAACCTCCAATGTAATTTTCCTAAAGTGCTGATCTGACAATATTACATCCCTATGCAATAAACTTCAGTGGCTCCCTATCACATTCAAGATCAAATACAAACTCTTATGTTTGATGTTCAAAGTCTTTCAGAACCTTGTCACTCCTACCTTTCCAATCTTCTTACACCTAAAATTTGTCACATTCTCTTTTGAGTCAGTGAAACTAGTATTCTAGCTTTTTCTCGAACAAGATACTCTATCTCTCAGTTCTAGGCATTTTCACTGAATATCCCCAATGCTAGAATACTCTCCCTCCTCATCTCTGCCTCTTGACTTCCCTGACTTCCTTCAAGTCCCAACTAAAATCCCACCTTCTTTAGGAAGCCCTTCCTAATCCCTCATAATTCTGATGCCTTCCCTCTGTTGATTTTTTCCTACTTATTCTGTAGAGAGATTGCACATACTTGTTTACCTGTACTATTCCCCTTTAGATTGAGATTCTCAAAGGAAGAGACTATTTTCATCTTTCTTTGTATTCCCAGTGCTCAATATACATACTAGGCACTTAATAATTGCTTATTGACTGACCTGGCCAAACACAATCTATAAATGTAATTGGGCAGAAAATGCCCAATTTCTTCAGCAATATTGTCATTCTTTTAACTCATATTTATCTCACAATAAACCATGATGCTTTTAGTTTTAATTTATTAGTTATATTTTTAAATGAAACACTGCTGTCAGGTTTCACCCATCCTGTACTTCACTAGTTAATATTTTGAACCAAAGTGCAGCTTTAAATTGTTCCACATCATCATGTGAGTTCCAGCTCAATGTTCATATTTGTTGGTATTTTTGAATCTGGTTTTTGTAATCCCATATAAAAACAATCACATCCAAATGTATGCCAATAAACAATGTGAAAGAATATACCTCATATGTATTCATCCCAGTTGTTGGTAAAATTAGCCTTGCTGTGTACCAGTAGAGACCTCCCTACAGGGTGATATGGATTCATTGATCGATATCCTTGAATCAAGGTGCTAAGATTCCATGTTACAGATAGTATCCACTTAGCAGCCTTAGAGCCAGAAGGGACCTGATAGATCATTTTTTATTGTTTTATAAACTCTCACAATAGGCTGGAGAAGCCTAGTTTTATCAGAATATTGTTTTTAAAAATGTATAAAATTTAAGAAATAAAATACATAGAACTAAAAAAAATAAAGAAATTATGTTGAAACATAGTTATCAACATTTCTATTAAAAGAAGTTCACTAATCCCAGGTTTAGAACCCCTGAACTAGTTCAATCTGCTCATTTTATAGTTGAATAAATTAAGGACTCCAAAAGGTAAGCATCTTGTACAAGCTTAAACATCTAATTAATGGCAAAAAATGCAACTAGAACTGAAGTTTTCTGATTGATTCCCAGTACAGCTTTATCCCACTGTTTCCTTATTCAAAGTTTTTATGCTAATCATTCTTCTGAAGAGTTTGAAGTCTACATAAATAAGTAAAAAATGAATAAATGATGAATAGGTGGATGAATAGATATGAGAGAAGAGAGAGAGAGAGAGAGAGAGAGAGAGAGAGAGAGAGAGAGAGAGAGAGAGAGAGAGAGAGAGAGAGAATAGGTAAACTCAAGGAGCAGAGTAGAGAGAGGTAAGAGGTATTCTTCCTTTGTCAAACCGAAGCTAAACTCTGAAACAGAGCCAGCTCACAATAATTTATTGATATCTTTCATTATAAATACACATAAATACTCCATGTGAGCAGCTGTTGATGTCAGATACAAAACCAATATCTAAGTTCTTCCCTACTCTTCTGTGATCATCATTTCTTCATTTCCTCAAGGCTTTTCTGTTTCTCTTTTCTGCCATCAGCTCTTTTTTTGAAGATCCGCAAGGCTGGGGTGCCAGCAAGGGCCCTAGATATGCCAATGAATGTAGGTGCACTCTGCCATAATCCTGAGTTATTTTTATTTGTTTACATTTTGAATGCCACAATTATATTTTTTCCTTGAAGAAAAATACCAGTACTCACCTACTTTGAGTTCCATAGTAACATGCCTGAGTAAGAAGCCATCCCTTTATAGCATATGTTGTCATTCCTTTGCCATATTCAACCTTATATTTAGAGAAGGTGTCAGAAATGAAACATAATCGGTTGATTTCCTTCATCTTTTAAAAGGTTGGATACTTTTGAAAAATCTACATTCCCACCCAACTTTACCATGGTTGATTAATTCCTTACCAGTTTTTTCATAGAAGTATAAGGAGGATATAAAAGGAGACATGGGGGTGGAGATGGGTTAGGGGAGGAAGGGCAGATGAAGGACTTCTAGGAGAGTAGAAGAAGCAATTTGTTAATAAAGCACATCTGACAAATCATGAAAATAAAGTCAGGGTTTTTCAGCCGTAAGTAACTAAGTCCCATCTGCCCAAAGTTTATTTTAGAGTCCAAATAGCATAAATATACTTTGTGCTTGGATTCCCATAGCCTAGCTATATCATATAATCATTCCACCCCTCCCCACCCTCAGACTAGCTTTCATATGTTTTAAGATAGTTTGCTACTGGACATATGAGTATAGGCAAGTTCATAGTTGAATAATTCACATCAGTACATGTTTTGTTTGTTCCTGACAAGGCAATGGTAAACGATAGAACATCACTACCCGGAGGTATGGTGCAGTCTCTGGGATCCTGATATGTTATTTTTTTGAAAGGAAGGAAGGGAGAAAATGTTGGTTGCTTTTTGTTTTGTTTTGTTTTGTGTTTCCCTGAACTAATTCCCTTATCCATATTCCCTCAGTCTATACAGCTTTTATGAAATAAACATCAAGTGTGTCTTTCTTAGGAGAAGAGAAATATTTGATGACTCTGAGATCAGTTATTTAAACATAGGATCCATCAAATTACTGTATGATCTAGTCAGCATTTTCATCTTTTCCACAAGAAAAGCATAAGATGTTTTGTTAAATATTTTGCTAAAATCTAGGTAGACTACATCCGAAGTATTCACTTGATCTACGAGTTTAATAAGTTTTCCAAGAAAAAGTAAACAATGTTTGTTTGGTGCGATTTGTTTTCTGGTTAATCATTTTGGCTCTTTGTTGTCACTCTTTTCTAAATCTTCACTAACCATCTTGAATATTATTTCCCATCTAGATCTGTGAGTTTATTTGAATTTTCTCATGACTTAAATGTATTTCGGAGTTTCCTGGGGCATAGAGAACTTAAGTGACTTGCTTGTAGTCGGAGAGATAGTATATATGAGAGGTAGCAGATAAAGCCAACTCCTCTTGACTCTAAGGCTTATTCTGTGTTCAGGACTCCACTCTGCTTTGCTTTAAGGACATGAAATTGAATTTTGGTAGAAATGAAATTCAGGTTCACTAGCCTGTAGTTTTAAGATTCTATTATGTTTCTTTTTTCTCTTTCTTTTACACACACACACACACACACTCACACACACAAACATGTTATCAGTGCAGAATAGATTAAATATCTCAAAGCAATGTGACTAGGAAAAGGCAATCTTCTAGAAATAGAAGCTAAAAGAATCAACATATAAGATTCACCTCTAAAGAAGCAATCTAACCCTTAGAAGTCTCATAGATTCAAAAGCTCCTCAAGGAGCCAGAAACCTAAATATAAAGTTGGGGAAGATGAACTATAATTATGGAAGTTATGACATCCTAATAATAAATGCAAATAGAAGAGTGATGCTTTGCAAGGACTTCGGGAAAAGATTTGGAGGATAAGAGTTCATGTTGATCCATCATTTCCCAGGAGAGAAAGTCCCTTTCCTGGCTGAAGGGAATATTCCCAGCATTTGAAAAACTCACTCCATAATGGAAAAAGAATAAACTCTGGGATTGATTAAACTCATTCAACTGAAAGGAACTTTAGACAATTTCCAAAGTCTTTTTTACTCCCATCATTTTATAGGCAGACAGGAAAAAATATCCCACAAGACTATTCAGCTTCCTTTGCTCTAATCTCATGCCCACCAAGCAAAGATCTTGGAATGAATTCAGTCTACCAAGTACCATATTGGATAGGAGGTAACCTGGCTGGCAGATTAGGACATTCAGTCACAGTAAAAACATATCTTCATAACAAGTTAATATATACATATTCTGCTCTATATATTCTTGGTTTCACTTTTATTTAAATTTCCAGCACTTAATCTAGTACTTGATACCATTGAGGATGTAATAATATCTCTCTGTGTATCTGTCTGTCTCTCTCTCTGTCTCTGCTGTCTCTTTATCTCTATTTCTGTCACTCTCTTTGTCTCTCTGTCTCTTTGTCTCTCTATCTCCATCTCTCTCTGTCTCTCTCTTCTCTGTCTCTTTTTCACCCTCTCTTCATCTTTCTCTCCCTCTCTTTCTTTCTCCCTCCCTCCTTCTCTTTCTGTCTCTTAGTCCTATATGTCTGTCTCTTGTGAATTTGGTTAGCATAAATTAACAATCCAGAACCCTTTTCTTATCTTCTCACTTCTTTACTATGTGAAATGTCAAAATAGATTTCATAAAAATGTTGAGGAACATATGGATCACTGTTGACTTTACTGGTGGGTGGGGATGACATCCTCAGGAAGTCCTTCCCAAAAGCACCAAATGACCTTGAATTTTCCAACCATTTTAACAACAGTTACAATGATCTTCAAACTACTTCTGAGTTGTCATTAGGACTAGGACTTCTTAATTGTTGATTATCTCATTGATTAGCTTCCTGACAACAGGGTCCCTGAGCAGGGTTTATTTTGAGATCAAGTGAATTTGGTTCATCATTTATTTATGAGACTTTCTTTTTGCTTAAAACTAGGCCTACTATTACTATAACACAATTTGTCAACTGCAGGAAAAGAAATGGTCATCAGTAGCAGTTTTCCCCATAGCTTGCATCACTTACTTGAATCTGTTTCACTTTGGCCACTCTGCCTGGGACTTTTTGTTTTTCCATGATGGATGTAAAGTAAGGCACAGCAGTAAAACACTATTTCTAGAGTCAGAAGAATTGCAAGATTGACCCTATGTTTGGGGAAAATTTACCAATCAAAACCCATCACAAATTCAGTGTTAGAAATGTTTGTGATGTATTCAAAGTGCACCTTCCTTTTCCCTTAATGATGAGCATTGCAGTAAAGTGGAAATGATGTGTCCATCCAGACAACACAGTTCTGTCAATAGTAAAATGAGGAGAGACATCCACACTAACCATAGTCTGTATTTTCCGGCTCCCAACAATTTGATGGCCAAAAATAGGGTGTCTACAGAACAAAAAAAAGTTAGAATACATGTTAGACAATATAAGAGACACACAATTTTTAATTTTACAGTCTTCAGAACTATTTATTTACTTACAGTGGTTTGCTGATATTAATTTAGCAGTTAATAAGTAGATTCCAAAGTGCCATGTTTTTCTTAGTCCATCGCATTGCACTTTAAACTGTAGTCTACAATTCTTCATCAGTCACAGATAAAATGCAGCTTGGGCAAGGTTTTTTAAAAGTCATTTTGTCTCCATGCCTCAATTCTAAATCAAAACATCGCTTTTATAGGTGATACATTCTCAATGGATCTATCAATAACTTATTATTTAAATGAGAATTTTTCTTGATTTGTAGAGTCCTTTCAAAGTATTGTGTTAAATCAGGTTCAAGAATATTTGTATAGGATACATGGCTTCATAATTTTAAAAAATATCTTACTATTGGACATGCAAATTAAAAATACTAAATGATGGGACAAACTTCCCTAAAATCTTAATGTTATATAGGCATGTTTGATATTTATAGAAATATTTTTGTACAAATATGTACAGATATCTTTGATATTTGCACAATTAAAGTAAGCTCTGCGTGATTGAAATTAGATCATATTAAAATGACATCAATTTATTATACTAAACCAACTCAGATAAGTATGGCAACTTCTTGAATCACAGAATTTTGAACTGGAAAAAGATCTTTAAAAATCATTAAGGTCAGAACTTTCCTTTTATACCCTTTCACTGAACTTCATTCCTAAAGATAAACGAACAGTACTGATTGCCATTTTGTTTTTAGATTCTGCCAAATAAAAGATAAGTGATACTTTTAGGAATTAGTTTCAGTGGGAACATCTTTTATATTGTTCTAGTATATAGTAACTCAACAAATAGCATGAAGGAAATCACAAAATGTACTTCAAACTCAGGCACTCCATCAACCATTTTTGAAAAAGTATTTCTTTTGTGGCTCACTTACTAATATAATAACAGTATATTATGTGCAAATGCCAAAATAACAATTATCCAATATGCACCATAAACATAGTCAAGTTGTTGAGGAATATATATTTTCTCTATAATATACTAAACTAAAAGAATCCATTTCTATATGTCAAATTATATAGGAAGAGGAAAATGTAATAGTAATATGACATCCAGAGGAATATCGATCATCCAAAAATTTTTACTTTCAAGCCTTGTTTGGAATAGAGTTTCTGCTTGGTTATCAGGTCACCCCTGAAGCTCAAAGGAAATAGCCCTAGTCTCTTGGGTTCCCAGCATCCTTCTCACCTCCCAAAGAAACTGAGTCCTAATCTAGAAGTCAGGATACCTGAAGTTATCCTAGCAAGTTCTCTATGACCTTCCACCCAATTCAATCAAGATTCCCTACATTTTCTATTACTACCCAAGATGAGGCAGAATTAGCCTGGAGTCACTGCAATGCAAAAGGTCACCCCATATTTCAGACCGTTCCCATGTACAGTCTGATTGGGACCTATTTATGATATCAAGGGTCCTGCAGAATCTCATTATTTGGAGGTGCAAGTCAGAGAACTCTGCATGAAAAAAATCCAATTAGTCTCATAGGGTGTTTGGAGAACCAAAATAAATCTATAAAGTAAAGGAAGAAAGAAGAGAAAAAAATAGAAGAGAAAAGAAAAACAGACTGCTAGAAAAACAACTTCGAGAAGTGGTGTTAGACTGGGCTCTCCCATTTACTTTGTGACCATGTAAAAGTCATGTCTCTGAGGCTCAGCTTTCTAATTCATAAAATAAGGGGGGATAGACTAGATGACGTCTGATATTGCTTCCAGTTTTGACATTCTGTGATTCCCACTGGAACAGCAAAAAACTTTTGCAATTTGCAACATGATTTATAAACCTTATCACTTGATCCTCATCTTTCATATTTCCAAATTATAAATAAGGAAAGATGAGGAGTAGGTAGGCAAAATGCTTTTCCATGATCACTTAACAAGTTTGTAGCAATGATGATATACAAATTATTATGCTCAGAATTCCAAGTTTTCTTTTCAATTTGGAAGTCACTATGTCTCTCTTCTCTCACTTTAAATTTCGAATGCTTTTTCATTCATGGTTGTCCTGCATTTTACAGCTCTTAAATAGAATAGGGTCTATCTAGAAATCCAATGCATATCATACCATGATGAGCTCACTATGCTGAAATGGTTTAGGGATCCTAGGTTCAACAACAAAAAATGATACTTGTATAACTATCACGTTTTTACTGGAAATCAATGCTTCAAATAACATCTTTATCAATATCCATTGATCGTCTATGTGGTAGACAGCATTGTACGAGTCAGGGCAATATATCCCAAAGATCATTAATACTCTTGATCTCAAAAATATTATAATCAAATATCTAATTTGCCTTCTTTCTTACTAGGATGTATGGCATGAGTAATATAGCCATATAATTTGAGCATATTATAAATCTAATTTATATAATCATATATAAATGATAATTTTATCCATAAATTTGATCCAGGCATGTAACATTTTTCTAATTTTATGTACATTACTTGTCTACTAATATGTGAAATACTAGGATCTCAGGTCTCTTCAAACTACTGATCCCTGAAAGCTCTGATGTTATTAGAAAACTCCGTGCCCTTGATGCCTCCATCTTTATATCATCATATGCACATCATCAATCTATAGCAATTTTTAAATGATTTCTCCAAAGACTTAGAATTCAGCTTAAATTCAATAGGCTAGGGTGGAATGAGAAGTATTCTAATTATTTTTTCTTTTCTTTCAGGGCAACCCATACAGTTTTACTTTTGAGCAAATGAAAACTATTCTGAAACATAGTCCTTAATGGCTTTCATTTTTCTATTCTGTACTTGTCAACTTGATGATCTTCATTCAGCAAGATGGATATGAGAGGACTGAATATAACAGGCAAATACCAGGAGCGGAGAATAAACAGAATAATTCCAATTTCCTACCACCACCATCACATATACATATCTCAAATTCTGGTTTGAGTACAATAACTTCCACAATAATGGGAAATAGGACATGATTTAACTTCATTCCTATAACCAGAATTGTATCTTATCATCCAGTCAAAAAGGCTACAAAAAGAACTTCAGTGCATCAACAAAAACAACAACCTTTTCTCTTAACCGACTTCCCTCCAAAAAAAAAAAAAATGGAAAACGGATAACAATGACCAAATTGTGGCTCATTATCATATTCTTGGATTACTGGTGATAATTTGACTACTTGTTTTTAATTATTTTATAAAATGCTGATTTCATTTAAATGTCTTAAATAAGAAGCCACATTGCAAAGAAAAATATATTTTCCTTATAGTCCATTACTTCTCCTTCAAGAACTATTAATGCAAAAATGTTTTTGCAATTATTTTATTTTTTATTGAGTTAGTGCCTTGGACATAATTAAGAAAACTGGACTTTCAGGTTTAATTCCCATACTGTTCAATTTACAAAAAAAAGGAATTGCTAGAAATACAACTATGAGGTCCTGCAGCCAGTGTGTGTCACCTTATGACACCATGGGATTAAGTTAAAAGTTACTTTTTCAATAGAATTGGCTGACATTTTACCAAAACCCCAAAAGGTTATGTTGTTAAATGAGCATCAGATAGTTCAGTAGGAAAAAGCTGCTCTCTCCCTCCATTGAGGAGGGAAGAAAATGCAAATGTTTTGGTGAGGTGCCAGTCAGAACAATCGTGTGCCAAATTATTGCCAGCACTTGGAGTTTACAGAAAGTACTATTTGTCAGAGCTGCTGTGGGACATTCCTGGATTATGGTTTTAGTAAAAAGCAATAACCAGATGTCTATTTTGTCTAGTAGTATGTCCCAAAACACTAGGAGGAAGAGATAATGGTGAGAATCAGATTAGTAGCTAACAGATGGACCAAAGTTTGAAGACATTCACTTATCTAATGTGAGCTAATTTTACTTTAGTGGTCAGTGACATTAAAAAAATAATAACATGATAACTAACCCCTGGGCAATAAGGGCATCCACTTTAATATCTATTTAATCATTATCCTTTTGTAAATATCTTGCTGATGACTATCTCCCTGAAAATAGCATGCAATGAATTCCCAGACATTAGAAATTCAATTTCAAAAACAGATGATTTTTATGTAACAAGATAAAAGGGGTATATTGCCAGTAAGAAAGGCTGAACATAAAGAAATCTTGCATAGTATTGTAGTTTATGAAAGCTGAGTCAGTTTTCTGCGACTTCATTAATGAAAAAGATTTAATATTTCAACCATCATTCTCCATGAAGGGAATAAGAGTTCTAATTTGTTATACCCTATTCTTGGAACTCCCCTTTCCCTTTTAAATATTATATAACCTTTAGAGTAATGGGGGCCACTGGATGATACATTAAGATTCTTACAGTCTGCATCTTGACTTAGAAAACTACATATTAATATTATCTATGTTTTATTTTATTGTATTAAATTTGTTCATCATTTCCCAAAAACATTTTAATTTGTTCCAGACACAGCTGTGAATTTTGGACACCTCTGCTTTAGAGGATAGCTCAAATGTCACCTCTTACATGAAGCACTCCTTGGTTTCCCCCAGTTTGAAGGCTCCTCCCTTCAAATTAGTAGTCAGCACCTCTCATAAGTTTTTTTTTTTTTGGTATTATTAGTATTGCATAGTTCATAGTGGTTCTGTGATTATTTAAAATATTTCATGTTTATGTGTAATATCTACTGCTATACTAAATGCTTCATTATTATCTTAATTATCTCCACATCTCCTCTAGCATCTTGACTAGTGCTTTTAAAAAGGCTTGCTAAATGAAGGGATTACTATTATACTGGGAGAAGAGTGTTCCCGTGTCATACCAATTTGTTAAAATGCTCAGAAATAGTGAATAATAAAACTGAAATGATTTTTCCAACTACCTTAATTCTTCTGTGTGTATTTTGATAAGAGAGAAGGCAGAAGGAATAGGAGGTGTAGGATCAGCCAATCTTTGAAAAGTTATCAATGCTCATGAGTTATTAACTATGTTGCCCTGACTCATGTAGAAATGTGAAAACTCCAGGATTTTTAAATGTTCAGGAGGAGGTCATCTTAAGGAAAAGTTCAAATTATGTGTGAGAAAAAACTTTTTGAAAGTTATTAGGATAAAAATATTGATCTTGCAATTCTGTCAAGTCTTGAGGGCATAACAAAGTGAGGGATGAGTGTGGTTGGTGTTGTAGTTTGCAATGTTAACCACTCATAGCCTTATACATCAGCACCCAAACACGTTCAGCAATTGCTTCTTCGCACACATCTGAATGTGATGAAGGTTGTGAAAGATATGCACGAAATCTTGTCAGGTGAAAATGACATTTAGCTGTTTTATCAGAATGCTGACTCAACAATTTGGAGTTTACAGAAAATGCAAAAGACACATTATAAAATGCTTGAATCTTAAGAAATGAGGGGAAAGTTTACACCCTATTGGAAAACGCAGGTACTTCCATAAAGGTTCTGCTCTTCCAAAGGCAAAAATCACCAAATAACACAAGTCCAACACTTATAACAAACTTAAATGTATGACTAGGTTTTTTTCACTTTATTGGAGCTTTGTTGCAACAAATGTCTTTTAATATATGTAGCCCATCAATTAGAATTTAGAAATTTTTTATTGTAGGTTGATTTTTGTAATAGTGGTATGTATGTTAGGATAGGTTTCCTGTAACATGTAATTGGCAAGTTAGAAAGCAATACATCTTAATTTTTAAAGGTATATTGTAAGATAAATTCTCATTAAATAGACTCTATTAATTCAAGTTTTGTGATGTATTTAATTGAATTGGTCTACCCTTGCTCTATTATCAAAAAAGAATGTTAGCCATAGCTGAGAGTTGGGATAGAATCTAGATATCAAAACAGGCCCCCAAAACTCCCTGAACCAGATTAAAATATAATTTGGAGATATTTAATAAAATAAATAAAAACACAGCTAAACATAGATAATATTACATGTTAAAACTAAGTGAATATGCAACCCATAGGATCCTTATATAAAGGTTAGTGGCCTCTGTTTCTATTTGGGTTTGGCACCACTAGGTTAAATTGACCTCTAAGGTAGTATGATATAATAGAGATATTCTGGATTTGCAGTCAGTGGGCCTCAATTTAAATCCTCCTGTATAATTTATTGGCTGTGTGATCTTGGGTAAGTCATTTAATTCCTATGATATCATCTCCTTATGCTCTAAATGAAGGACCCCCTCCAGCCCTAAATCTATGATCTCATGAATTAAATTTGAAGTTATATTCGCAATGACCAAAGATAGTTGGCTATTTTGAAGCACTTTGAGAAAACCATTTATATATAAACAACTATGTGCTAATTAAAAATATATTTTTAAACAAGAATTTTAGTAATAATTAGAAACTTTTTCATCTATTTCGATCTATTATGTTTACTTAAAATAAAAAAAATTACTTCATAAAAATATCATTCCTTAAAAATTCAGATTTTTGGACAAGACTGATTTCCTATAAATTAATTCAAATTGGTGAAGAAAATATCAAGATATGAGCAACCATGCTGACTAAATCAGATACCACTGGAATACACAGAGAAAAAGATAGTTATGGATTTCCATTGCTTATGTTCCAACTGTCCTTTGAACACCAGCTACAAAAACTCTTTGATGGAGAAAAAGAATCTTAAAATTTGCTTTCCCCTTCTATTTTAGTTGCCCGGTTTTCCTAACCAAGTGGTTCCCAGATTTCTCTTCAGTGATCATTCTAGACACAGTCTTCTGCTTTTCATGCTTTTTAAAACAGCATCATAATGATATCTGAAATTTGGATTGCAAGACATAATTTACAGAAATTCACTGATGAAAGCAGTCAATCCCAAAGTTTGACCTTTGGGTTTATCAGCATGTTTTATTTCTGTAAGCTTCAATCCTCTAATCAGTGATTCCTGACTCATCATGTCTGATTCTGTCAGAGAATATATATCACTTGCTCCAAGTATGTTCAAGTGGACTCAAGTGGCAAATGTCTGCCAAGTAAATCAAGTTAGATGGAACATCCATTAGTGGAAAGGAGAATTACAAAGGTCCTGCTTGCTTCATTTGAAAATGGTTCAGACATATGAGGGAAGCAGGAATGGTGATGTGGAGGAGGGGTGGGTGTTAGAACAAGGAGGCATCAGCATTTTGTACCATTTCAGCTCATATGGTGTTCAGTTCATGTCTCAGTTGACTATACTTTGCAAAGAAAGGCTTAGGATAGTCCTCATTGACTTGCAGGAAAGTTGCTAGTATCAAATTGTGGGGAGCATGCAATTAGCTATGTTTCATGAAATCTACCTCCTACACACACACACACACACACACACACACACACACACACACACACACACACATTCCTCACCTGTCTATCCCCGTCCTCCAGCTACGTTGCCATGCTTTCTCTCTAAATTTCTGATTGAAAATAGTCAAGGATCTCAAGCAAGGCCCACAACTCACAGATGGGGGCATTTCAACCTCATCAAATCATTTCATCAAATCACTGTCTATACTGGTCTCAAGCTCTTTATTTAAAATGTAAATATCCAAGGCATACAGTTTTCCTCAAACTACCTTTCCTACTTCTGTGGGTAAAATTCATCTTTCTCTGGATCTGTTAGTAGGTTTCGTTTTTTTCTTTCTTAAACATTAATTATACCATTACCTTGCCCAAGTCAAAAGGAGAGAAAATAAATTATTTTCAGAAATGCTCCTTTAAAAATCCAAAAGCTTCCCATCAGTTGATTAAAGTACATTTGAAATATACTTACTTGAAATCGGTAAAATGTGCCATCATCCTTTAATGTGAGAACATGATCTGAGATTGGAAAGAAATAGCCATGGGCAGCCATTAATGTCCCCAAATGAAGAGCCTCCACTGTTTCATGAAAAGAAAGAAAAAAAAATATAAAGACTTTTATATCTTTGAGTTATAGCAAGGTAACAGTTCTCAATCTCTCTGAACACACTGTAAAATCAAAATCCCTGGCATGCTGAAAGCATTGCTTTGCACATATCACAATATTTTTTTTATTTCATAAGAGAAGTCACTGAAATGATTACTGCTTCTATTAA
The DNA here is from genome assembly GCF_028372415.1 of Notamacropus eugenii. Lineage (NCBI taxonomy): Eukaryota > Metazoa > Chordata > Mammalia > Diprotodontia > Macropodidae > Notamacropus > Notamacropus eugenii. Next base: position 401,697,653 of record NC_092873.1, read on the forward strand.
TCAGCTTTAAACATTAAATAACCTCCAAGTGTCCTCTCCCTTCGTTCTAATTTTGTCTCTGGGTACTAGATTCAGTTGACATATATCTTCCTCCCATTTTGCCTTTTCATTAATCACCTTCCACATGTTTAAACTATTTAGAATAATGTCACATTTATTCTAAAAGACAAATTTCCTGAGGGGAGGGAGTATTTTCCAGATAACAGAGGTACAGACCTTAAAATAGACCAATTTTTTATTTTAGCTGTTTTTTTAGGAGAATCTTTCCAAAATGTCATAGATGTTCCTGTTCAACTAAACAATATACTGAACATAATTTTGATCATTTCTTTATGGCTTGGTGTCCTCAGTAGTGATATCAGTTTTTTCAATTGTGTTGTAACATAGTGATACTCTCAGGAGTAACTGAAATATGCCCCATACAGGCACCTCTAGCTTTGGCCTTTTCATTTAGTGCATCCTACATGCACCAAGTGCTTATGTTTAATGGCAAAAGATGTGAATCTTACTGCTGATGGCCATCTTTGTTTTCTGCTGTTACCCTCTTGGCTTAAGCTACCTCTTCCCCTCAACCTTTTGTTCAGCCCCTTTACTGTTCATCTCTTCTCCCTGTATATAACATATGGTAGAATTGACAAGTGAGGAGAAACAGGTAAACATGTATCTATGTACGAGTCAGTTCTCATTTAGTCAATCCTCCTTACTCATGAGTTCCAAATATGTGAATTCACTGAGTTGCTAAAATTAATTTGGAATCTCCAAATCAATACTTGTGAAGTCCTATCATGGTCATTACTGAACATGTGCAGGGTAAAGAAAAATTCAAGTCATTGATGTGCACTTTTGCATCTGAGATCAAACCAGAGGACACTGTCTTTTTCTTTCAGCTCTCATACTGTAAATAAGTGTCCTATTTAGTACCACATTTTTCTCAGTTTTGTCCTTTTTTGCTAGTGATTTCACTGTTTAAAGTGACCCCCAAGCACAGTGCTAGAGTGTTGTGTTCCTAAGCTTAAGAAAACTGTGATGTGCCTTAGAGAGAAAATGTGTGTCATTTAGGCATGAATCATAATGCTGCTGGCTATGGGGTCAGTGTTAATCAATCAACAATGCAGTATATCCACAAAAAGGAAGAAGAAATTTTTAAAATTTGTGCATGAGGCCATTCTGGAAAGTGGTAAAAGTAAATGTTTTGACTCGAGGCTTGCAGGAATCTATTCCTGTATTTCCACTAAGAACAACACTTTGGTATTCACAGAAACTTTATAGAACATAATTACTGTGAATGACAAGAATTGACTGTGTGCATAAGTTTATACACAAATACATTATATATATGCATATGCACACATATACATACATACACACGTATAAACAATTTTAAATAGAGGATAGAGGTGGATTTGAGATAACCCAAGATGGTTGTATTTGGATTTTTCTTCTCTTACCTTTTCTTACTCTCTTTATTCTGTATGGCAGACATAAGGATCTTGCATAGGACATTGAAGAAAATTACTGTTTCATCCTAAGGACTATGGAATCTTTTTACTTGACTTGCAACTGAAACTTTTTATATGTATTATCTCTCTCATTAGAATGTGAGCTTCTTGATTTTGGGAACTCTCTCCACTTTTCTATTTTTATCCTCAGTATTTAGTACAGTGCTTTATACATGATATGTGTATAATTAAGTCATTCATTTACAGAGCACCAAATAAATACCACTCTTAAGGATCATTTCAGAAAAACCTGGAAAGACTTACATGAACTGAAGCAAAGTGAAGTGAGCAGAACGCTGTCCATGGTAACAGCAATATTGTACAATGAACAACTGTGAATAATTAAATTATTCTCAATACAATTGTCCAAGACAATACCAGAAGACTCATGATGAAAAGTGATATTTGCCTCTAGCAAAAGAACTGATTAAATCTGAATGCAGCCTATTTTTCACTTTCTTTTTTTGTTAGTTTTCTTCTAGAAAAATGACTAATATGGAAATATATTTTACATGTTGCACATGTATAACTTATAGCATATTGCTCAGCATCTTGGGGATGGGGAGATGAAAGATTTTGGGACTAAAAATTATTTTAAAATGTTAAAAATGGTTTCCATATGTAATTGGGGAAAAATAGAATATTATTTTAAAAAAATACAGCTCTTGCTCTTGGCTACTTGTTCAAACATAAGTCCATGAAATGCTTCTGAACTGGGGAGACTGACAATCATAAATCAATTAAAAACATTTTAAACCCAAGTTAGAGCAGGCTCGTGTAGAGATCTTGACACCAATAAGAAGAAACTACGTTCTAAGACAGATTACATGACTGTGGGCTCTAAGATAAATACATTGTGTGCAAGTGAATCCTAAAGTAAGCAGTCATTTACATGATTTATCTTAAGGGTATGTAGAAAGATAAGATAACTCTAACTTTGTCAAATAAGGGTACTGTTAATATTTTGAGTAAATAAGGAACTATTTCTGAATATGAATATATTAGTATTCACATTCACGAAAACTAATACAAAATCTAAATCCAATCAAAGTTCTTATCAGTAATATTTACACTTTTATGTCTTGCTCTGTTGAAGTCCAATTTTGGTGCTTCCTCACAACATGGAGGTGATGGAATTCTCCAACGTTATACCATCAGAGCTTTGAAAGGCCCCATCCAACTGGAAAGTCTTCAAATATGGCCTATCAAAGTGCAAGTTATACAAAGAAAAGCTATTTACAGAAGGAGGCTCATTTCTACAAGGTTGGATATGATATTTTCCAGACACAGGAATTTATGAAAACTTTTCTACAGTGTGGCTACTACCTAATTGCATGACATTGAAAACTCACTATTCTGGCCCAATGCAGCACTAATAATTATAAATTGTTGTTGGCATGCCATAGTCAGTTGTTAGCATGCCATCATCAAAAATGAGCCCTTTTTCAACCTGATATTTTGTAGGTAATTACAAAATATAATTGTATTCTCCCTGCTATAAATATATTCATGACCTATTCTTTGCTCATCTCCTTCTGTCTTGGGAGAGTTGCTTAAGCCTCTGTTTTAGGACCTCTCTAGTCTAGGTAAGGTCAGATTCATCACATGTTATTTTTATAATGTTCAACTTTCTATTTATTCTATTTGCAGTCTGACATTATGTTTAATATGCTTACCATCTTATAGGTACTGAAGTACCACAACCTATTAATACCATAAGAACTTTTGTAGAAAAACAAGAATTTAATAACCCAATGGAGCATGTACCCCAGCAGGCTGTCCTGCAGAGTATATTTCTTATAGCCACTCATCCTCAACAGGTTTATTTGATCAGAATCATCATCAGCAAATATAAGTTATCTACACTGAGTACAGGTGACCATACTTCAAAATTCAAGTATCTCACATCCGCATGAGAGGCTATATATAAAAAGCTCCCCTGTCAAAAGCTCCCCTATCTCTTCTCACACTTTTAAATTTGCCTCAATAATAAAAGGCCATATATTTTCAAAATTTTATATAAAAACTTTTGGTGGGCAATACCTGTTCGTAAATTTAGTCCTTAAGTTATGTCCCTAGGTCAAAGAGCTTGCAGAGAAATTCATCAAGCTTACTTCAACCCCTGTAAGCTTCTCTTTTCCCAAGTCTATGTGTTGCTAGATTTCATTTGACTTACAGTAGGAAATAGTAGAGTGGATTGGGAATCAGAAATCTAAATCCATTTCACTTCACAGTCTATGATACCCTATATATCTCTATATGTTTTGAACTATTTGATATCAGGTTAAAATTTCAGAATGGGTATCAGCTAGATCACTGATTTGTATGTGAGAATATCTCAGCCTTTCAGTAACTCAGTTTTCTTCCTCACAAATTGATGACAACATACAGGATGTTTCATGATTCTTAGTACAGCTTTAATCTTTAATTAATTTTAATCTTTAGTAGATTAGAATAGATTAGAACATCCTTTATATATTGCTAAGCAATGAATCTCTTTAAGGCAGTTTTTTACCCTGTTTCAATAGACTTAATAATAATAAAAATAATAGGGCTTTTGAAAAGTTTTTTTCAAAATATGTATTACTATATTGCTTTTTTGAAGGTAGTTAGCTTTGTGACTATGTATTAGGGTTGGATTCACTAACTGAATCTCATCTCATCCAATTTATGAGTAATTGGAAAGTACCTATTAGAGAATTGACTTTCATCAAGTGGGAATTGAAATCCCTATCTCAAAATTGTCCCTAGATCACAAGTTAGCTAGTAAAGAGATCAGAGTCCAGAGGGCAGTGTTGAGATAAAAGAAGCAAAGATAAATAATGAATAAAGAAGATAAAGGAGTTTAAAATGCCAAGATTTTTAATGTATCACTTCCCTCCAACTTTGGAAGCTTTCTCCTTTGGGTTTTTTTTTTTTAACTCTATTTTTGTTGGGGGAGGGGTGAAGGATGAGTGGGTGATTGTGGTGCTGTGGGTGAGAAAGGATTAATTTTTCCCAGACATTTATTACATGCTCCAAACTGAATTTGGAAGTAATCTAGGGCAATCAGATTTGCATTTCTGTCACCATCATTCTCAGCTTGATTACTCTCATGATAATTTTTGATTATCCTAACTGTTCCTTTCTCTTTCAGAAAAACCTCTGACTTTCATGGATGATCAAGTTTAATTAACTAACTATCAAGTTGTCCCTTTCAGTTCTAAATCTATGATCCTGTGATTTTCTAGGGTTAAAACAGGTACAATGCCATCTGTAAAGAGGAAGAACACATGAGGAGATTTGATTGTTTCAGGGAAGAGGGGGGGAATGATTTCTGAAGCTTTCAGCTTTTGACCTGGTAAAGGTTTTATAATATTCCTTTAGGTTTATGATGCTTCTTCTCTTAAAGTCCTAATCTGATGCCTGAGATGTCCCTGGCTGTTTGTTTGTTCTTAGTCTATGCCAACAGACGAAAAGCTCTGTTGATCTTACTAAAGGAGAAAGATTTCCAACACCAGTTTGCATGCATACCTGTTTGAAGACCAGCCTCAATGCATCTGAAAAGCCTCATCATGATTATATAGTGGCAATTAGCAAAACAATTTGGCATTTGCTAAGAAATAGACTGGTAGAGCAGTGGAATAGACTAGGTACAAATTGCTGCTGCTTTTCCTTCTTTCTCAAAGAGAACCGTGACATCAGGGAGGTGTTGCCATGACATGCAAGTTAATTCAATTTAAGGGAGCATTGTGCAAAGTCATCAGCCTCACTTTGTCTTCCAGAGTCATCTTGGTTCAGTGGCCAGATACAGATCAGGACAACTGGAGATGGCCCAGAATGCAGAGGGAAACTTTGACTTTTTCAAGCTAAGGTTTTTAACAGGTCTCAGTCTGACTGAGGCAGCACCTATTCAGTGATTAAGACAATAAAATGAACCAAAGAATGACCTCTTGTAAAAAAAAAATAGATCTGGGAGGGGAAGACTCCAAGGGTTTACAAAGTACTTATAGTAAGTGACCATGGTAATCCAGTATATAATAAATCCAAGGATCTAAGCTTTTGAAACAAAAACTCATTATTTCACAAAAGTTGCTGGGAAAATGGGAAAACAGTATGACAGAAACTAGATACAGACCAACATCTCACACCATCTACCAAGATAAGGTCAAAATGAGTACAAGATTTACATTTAAAGGGAGATACAATAAGCAAATTAAGACAACATGGAATAGTTTATCTGTCAGATTTATAAATAAGGGAGGATTTAGGACCAAAGAAGATATAATAGATTGCATTTCAAAATGTAAAATAGATAATTTGGATTATATCAAATTAAAGTTTTTGCACAAACAAAACCAATGCAACTAAAAAAAGTAGAAATCTGGGAAAAAGTTTTGTGACAAATTTCTCTGATAAAGCCTTATTTCTCAAATATGTGGATAACAATGCCAAATTTATAAAAAGAGAAGCCATTCTCCAATTTTTAAATGATCAAAGGATGTGAACAGGACATTTTCAGACAACAGTAAAATTATGTATAGTTATATGAAGAAAATATTCTAAATCACTATTGAATAGAGACAACCCACCACCTTACACTCATAAGAGTGACTAATATGATGGATATGACAAAAATGTCAGATATTGGAGGGGATGTGAGAAAACCTGGGACACTAATGCACTTTTGGTAGAGTTGTAAACTGATCCAAACTTTCTGCAGAGAAATTTGGAACTATGCCCAAAGACCTATAAAACTGCGCATACCCTTGATCCAGAAATATTACTGCTAGATCTATATTCCAAAGACATCTTTAAAAAAAGACATGGGGATGGAAGACCTATTTCTCCCAAAATATTAATAATACCTTTTTTTTGTGGTGGCTAAGAAATGGAAACCAAAGGAATGCCCATCAAGTGGGGAACAGCTAAACAAGGTGTAATATATGATTGTAATGGCAGGTTATTTTCTATAAGAAATGACAAACAGGATGATTTTCAGGAAAAATTTACATAAACTGATACATAGTGAAGTGAACAGAATTAAGAGAATGTTGTACACAGTAACAGCAATGATTACATTCAATGAACTGTGAATGACCTAGCTATTCTCAGCAATACAATGATCCAAGATAATCCCAAACCTAATAATGAAGTCTACTGTCTGCCTCCAGAGAAAGAACTGATATTGAATGAATACAAAGTAAAGCATGCTATTTTTTAATTTCTTTCATTTTTTTTCTTTTATTCAAGTCTTCTTATATAAAATGACCAACATGGAAATGCTTTACATTATTGCATGTGTATAATCTATATATAATTGCTTACTTTCTCAGGGAAAGGGAGGGAGGGATAGAATTTGGAACTCAAAACTTTATATTTTTTTTTGCATTTATGAAATATTTATTTATTTTTAGTTTACAACATTCGGTTCCACAAGCTTCTGAGTTTTAAATTTTCTGCCCTTTCCTCCCCTCTCTCCTTCCTAAGATGGCATGCCATCTGATATAGGCTCTACATATACATTCATACTAAACATATTTTCACATTAGTCACATTGTAAAGAAGAATTATAACCAATGGAATGAACCATGAGAAAGAAGAAACAAAACAAAAAAGAGAGAGAGCAAATAATGTGCTTCCATCTGCATTCAGACTCCATAAGTCTTTCCTGGATGTGGATAGCATTTTCCATCCTGAGCCTTTTGGACTTGTCTTAGAACTTTGCATTGTTCAGAAGAGTCAAGTCTGTCAAAGTTAGTCATCACACAACGTTGGTGTAACTTTGTACAATGTTCTCCTGATTTTGCTTCCTTTACTCAGCATCAGTTCATTTAAGTCTTTCTACGTTTTTCTGAAGTGTGTTTGATCATCATTTCTTATACAACAATAGTATTCCATTACATTCATGTACCACAACTTGTTCAGCCATTCCCCATTTGATGGGCATTCCCTCAATTTCTAATTCTTTGCCACCACAAAAAGGAGCTTCTATAAATATTTTTATACATGTGGGTCCTTTTCCCATTTGTATGATCTCTTTGGCATACAGCCCTAAAAGTGGTATTGCTGAGTCAAAGGGTATGTACATTTTTATAGCCTTTTGGGCATAGAACTCAAACTTTAAATAAAAATGATTGAAAAAAAACCCAGCAGCTTCAGCACCACAGCACTGTCCATTAGATGACAGTATTCCCTCCCACTTAAGCACATCAACTGATGTCACAGCAACAGGGTCATAACTAGATATATTTAACCTGGGGCAATAATAGCTGAGCAAGGTGAGGCAGTGAGAAAAGTCCCCGTGGGTATATAAGACAATCCAACTTTCAGTGATACTTGGAGAAGAGGCGGCCCATCTCTCAGAGACTGCAGACCTCACCACTATGACAGATGGGAGGAAGATGTGTACCAGAAAGGGAAGAGAGATACCATGATGCCAGGACCCTGAGGTTGGTGAAACAAGAATACTCATGACCCTATAAGATAGTAGAGAAGATAGCAAAGTGAGGTATGAGATGTTGGTCACTGTGGGGAGGTAATCTGTTCTCCCAAGGAGGAAGTACACTCCCTTGGAGTCAGTTTTTTGGTACAAAATGTTACTTATCATGCTAATTATGATTCTACTGAAGACCATGAACTAAAGTTTAGAAAGTTTGCAAGCTACTTTAGTGGCATAACTCCACTAATGAAATTATGAATCATAGGACTATTTTGATGCTTATATTCAGTCAGCAAGAATAAAAAAATCTTTACTATTTTATCAGGCCCTTTTAAAAGTGTGTTGCCACTAACTGCCACATGGAATGGCATGGGCCTTAGTTATGAATTTAAAAACTTTGTACCACAGATATGAAAGGGGGGAAAAAAAGCTTGATGCATAATGAAAAGCAGCCAGGCATTGTGGACAGCAGATATTGAAGGGCACAGAGAAAAAAATGGATGGGTTCCCATGGATTAAAATTCTGCAGGGAAAGTTGCTATAGAATCTTTATGAGGTCAGAGGCTGAAAGTTTCAGAAATCCCCTGCTCCAAAAAACGTTCACATCTCTTCTGGTTTCTGGTTCTGCGCTAGTCATTGGGAAAACAAAAACAAAAATGAAACAATCCCTGCATTAAAGAATATTGAATCCTATCAGAGGAAATGACGTGTTTGTGTGTTGTGTGTGTGTGCATGTGTATGTATAATATATTTATTACAAACATAATGTAATTTGAAGAGTAGGGAATGGTTGTATTCAATTCAATTCCCTGGACATAAGGAATCTCCTAAACAAAGTTAGAAATACAATCCATCATTAACACTAATTGCCAGTCTTTCTAATTTGGTCTTCTCACTTGACTGATCCCTGACCTCAGAAGAAGTGGTATCTAGCTAGGAGATAGGATGTTTCCATAAATAATTCTAGCAGGGCAAATGAAGGCAGAAATGAAGTGCTAAGGGAGGTTCCAGGTGAGAAAGAAAGGGCTCAGAAGGACAACCCATATTGTTACACCCATCTTGCTATGCTCTTCTACAGCAGCTCTTGAATAAAAAGTTTAGGGAGGACCTGACCCTGTGATTCACGAACTCTCTTAGGTACATCACACAGTTGGGCTGTTCCTTAGTGGGAGAACCGAGTGATCTCCAAAGACGGTATTGTTCTAGGCTATCACCTCAAGAAGTTGGTGATTCAAAACTCTTTCAGGGTCTTAGAAATAAACCCAATATGAGGAGGGGTGGGGGGTATATATCTACTACTCATCATTACAGGGTGTAAACTCCCAGTGATATGCTTCTGATTTATATAGAATCCGTCACTGTGGCATCATTAATTCTTAAATATAGAGCATTTATGAAACAATAAAGCAAAAGTAAGAATAATCATAGCATTTACTAAATTAAATACAAAGGTAAAACTAATCAAATATCACAGTTACTTAGTAGAAAAAAAACAATAATAATAAAAACATTACTAGAAACCAAATGTGTACCCTCCTACTAATATCTCCAGTGTCAACAGGGGGAGAATAGGCACACACTTATAAAAATCTAGCAGAGCACAGGAGTGTGGATTCCATATGCCCAGGAAAACTCACAACATGGGAATGCAGAACTTGGTCCCTTCAAGAACAATCTGCACCACACAAAGCTTCTTGTTTGCTAGTTGCTACCTTCCTGATCCTTTCTGACTTCCTGGTGTGCAGTGTCTCTCTTCTGCTCAAAAGCCAAAGAAGCAGTGACAATCTCTTTCTTCTAGCCTTCCATAACAGAGCACTGAGAAAAGTGGTATGCTCTTTCAGGGATAAGCATTTTCCTTAAGTCAGAAAAATGACAAATCCATAGATTTGCAAACAATGGGGGGCTCTCCCTTGCTCAATCAGCTCAATCCTCTTTTCATAGCAAAGCATAACTCAACAAAATATACAAAAACTCTGTTGCTTTGCTATTCTCTTTTTCTCTCTTAAACCCGAGACAGCAAGAAATAACAAAGGGACCCCTGAGACTTTTCTCCTTCCTTGGCTTCCAGATGGCACTAGAGAGCAATACCCTCAGTGACCCTTCACACAACAGCAGGATTCTGTTCTCTTCCAATAAACTTCCACCAACTGCTCCAGCCTTTCTCCAACCAATCAGAAAAGCAATTATTTCTTTTGCAATTAGCAAGTTCCCAACAAAGCAGCTGAAGGATCTGTTGTCTAGGAAGGAAGGCTTCTGTGCCTTCTGTCCTTGGTTTCTTATGACCCCTCCTGTGCATGTTTACTTTCTCTCTTCTTTCTTGCTATCTCTTTCTATAGAATCTTTCAAATCTTCTCTTATTCCTTATATATAGTACCTCAAACAGAGCCTCCTACTGGTCAGTAACTTATCTTTAACTCAAGAAATTCATCATTCAGTCAGGTATGAAACCAACAATCTTTGCATAAAATTCTCATGGTCCCCCAAGAATTATTTTGACTGTGTCAGTTATAAGCTTGAAAACTCTACAAAGTCATATGCAAATGCCCTGTACAAAGTCATATACAATGTCCTGTAGTAATTGTTACTTTAATAATGACCCTAGTTTCAAATAGATCCTCTCAGTACATTCATCTGAAGGGTAATTTTCTATCTATTCCTAAAAAGTCTGTGTGTCTCCAATCAAAATATTATCTGAGAGATTAGGTTTATTCATAAGTTAATTTTTACATTTTTTCCTTACACAAATGTTCTTTTCATTTTTCACTTGACTGAACTTTTTTTTAGGACTGCTATGACTTCCCCATAATGGCCAAAGGAATACATTGTTGGGAAAACCTTATCCTTCTGCAAAGATCCCATCAGTCTTGGTCTTCTGAATATGTGTGCTTCTCTGTCTCTCTCTCTGTAAAAATGCACATAACACATATATGAACATATAGGTATGTTTATACATATATGAATGTGCTTATGTGAATGTATTACACATACATTTGCATATACATGTTTGTAAACTTATGCTTAGATACATGCATGTATGTACATTATATGTAATTTTTGTGTATGTGCATAGGGGTAAAATGACTAATTTCATTGGTATTCACATTAGTATTCACAAAGGGTAAGGAAACTACTCTGCAACTCACAACCTGCAACTTACAATCTAGGAGAGACACCTGGGCTTTGAGTGGAGTCACCAGAGCCACGTAGCCAATAAGAGTCAGAGGCTAGATTCTAGCCTGGGTGTCCTTATTTCTACTGATATGGAAAATGGCACCTAGAGAGTTTAAATGAGTTGTCCAAGGTCACACAGAGGTAGGATTTGAGCCCAGGTCTTTCCTCACTACAAATTCAGTGTACTTTCTATTATACCAGGCTATCTTCCCAAAGGACAGAATGACAGCGTAAGATGACTGTGAATACAATGCAGTCTATCTATAATGCCCTAAAATTAATTTCCTATACCATTTAATACCAGTGTTCTATGATCAGGAAAAACCTGACCCATTAAAGAAAATTCCAAACAACATCTCTGCACATATCAATCAATAAGTCTAAGATATTTTAATCATTCATATTCTGTTTTAAAAGGAATTCCATGAGCTTTCTTGGAAAGTTATTCTGCCATCAGTCAAAGGTAAAGCTGAAGTAAGTTGTTTAAATGCCACAAAATCTATCCCTGATGCTATTGAAATTAAAGCTCTCCTAGTTGTCCTGTCCAGACATCATGTTCTCTCTCATGGTGACCACCCTTCTCATCACTGTTGTATTGTTACTTCTACAGCAGACTACAATCATTCATCCTATGCAATATGAAGGGAACTTCTGATAGTCTTGGATCAAAATGTAGGAAAGAGGAAATTTTAATGAGTAATCCATCAAGATTGTCCTCCCAATAATGACACACCAGATGGCATGGCAAGATTATGCTTCCGAGCAAAATAATCGCTAATTAATCTTCCTGTACATTTGCTGTTCTGGTCACCCACACAACTAAAGTGCAGCAACAAATCTCCCATCAAATTCAAGCTTCTTTGTGTTGTTGATTTTCAGGCTATGGACAAATTAAGAGAAAAAAAATCTATTGATCTACCAATAAGAGTTACCACATGAACTTAATACAGATTTGGTTAAATTGTTATTTTTCTCTCTTCTGCTTTTGTAGCACAAAGCTACCCTAAACCCTGAGGCAATAGAATTACTCAGCTCTGAAATACCCAGAGTAAATACTAGATGGAATTTTTTTGTTTTTGCCACCTAATTTCAGAAGACTAAAATGAGAAAAGCAATGTAAATTTTAAATATACACACATACATGTATACACACATATTGCTGTTGTTGCTAAAGAAAATATTCTGTGTTAAGTATTTCCATGACACAGTAATACTCCATTTATTCAGAAGTAAGTTTTCTAACAGCCTCCACCATCAAAAAATTAACAAATTCAACTTTCAAAGGTGACATAAATAACAACTATAACAATCAGCATTTATTAAGCACCTACTGTGTGCCAGGTATTATAGTAGATTCTGTACTGAAGATAAATTTTTTAAAAAGTTCCTATCATCAGGAGGTTACATTCTATCAAAAAGTTTATTCAGGCAAGTTGCCAAACTATCACCTCCAGATACCAAAACTTAACTTTTCTTCACAAAAGGAGACAGCTACTATTTTGGGGGAGAGGGGGAAGGGAGCAGATAGATGGTGCAATGGATAAAGTGTCAGGGCTAAAGTCAGGAAAACTCATTTTTGTGAGTTCAAATCTGGCCTCAGACACTTACTAGCTATGTGACCCTGAGCAAGTCACTAACCCCTGTTTGCCTCAGTTCCTTATCTGCAAAATGAACTGGAGAAGGAAATAGCAAATTACTCCAGTATCTTTGCCAAGAAAACCCCAGATGCCATCACAAAGAGTTGGATACAAATGAAATGACTGAACAACAATACTAATTTTTTTACAATGTCGTTACAGAGAACTACAGATGGAACTAAACAAGACCATATAGATAGGGCCTGCATGTTTACATGGAGCAACTCTAATCAGCTTATGCAGTTTATAAATGCACCCTGGCACATATTTATAGAATGAATGACAGTCTTTTTCCCCAGCATTTTATTGCTTCTTGGTATTTCCTATAACCCCAAAGTTTTGAAAGATATATTGATATTCCTTTAATTTGACTCCACATAGTTACATTCATTGTTGGTCATATGAATATTTTTTCCTTATTTAAAAATCTATATCAAAATTAAAAGATCTAAAAATCTGATGAGAGCAACCATAAGCCTAAGTAGAGCTACATTTTTTTTAACTTTTTTTAAACTTTTCATCACAAATTTAATGTCAGCATACATGAATATTTTGATATACAAAGAACAGAAGAGTATAGGATAATATACGGATGATCATTATCTCATTTTTATAGTATATATATATATATCAACATGATTATAATAAAATACCCTGTTATTCTGTGCTTCCTTCCTTAGAAGTAAGAATTTGTAACTATAGGGAACGATGGTTCACAGGAAGGAATGTACTTGTAAATGTTTAACAATCAACTGTCTGGGAGGCAGGGCTCCATATGCATGACACACTTTTAAGTTTAATCTGTATTGCTAATGTTTTCTTCATCACTTTCATAAATCTAGACAATCAATAACCAGCCCACTGCAGGGTCACAGGTAGATATGAAAGGGGCAAAGAAAGACATTGGAAGAGTGGGCTTGATCATGTACACAAAAACAAAAAAGAAATACTATTTTGTGGGATATTTGATCATTTCATATTTTAGTATTAATGATACTTATTTGCAAAATGGTGACCATAAAAATAGTTGTAACTCATGTGCCAATATTAGGTACTGAGAATGAAGTGATAGAGAAATTTGATGACAAACTGCATATGAGCCTCTAAATAAAATCAACATGCACTTTGATATTTGGTGAGTTCAATGCAAAAGACTGGAAAAAGCAAGGATGGGGACAAAGAGATGGAAAATCATAGTTCAGGAGAAAGAAAAGAAGGAAATCAAGGACTTTATTCTACAGAAACTTCATATTTTCCATTATGAATATTTTCTTTAATAAAAGAAAAAGAAAAAAAATTGGTAAGCACAGGACATAGTGAGCACTAAATAGTGTCACAAAGAATGAAATTGACTACATTTTAACAGATAGGAAAACACATGGAAGTAATTCCTGATGCAGTCTGACCATCCACTCATCAGAGCTAAGACTAGAATTCATAATAAAGAACAAGAAAGAACAGTAATAAGAAAAGGTGGTAGCATACAATTAAGAAGATTTAAACAAGCTGTTAAATTAAAATGGGAGTAGATAACAGAAATTGCTTCAGCATTGGTAATAATTTCTACCAGAAGTGAAAGAGATATAAATTAATTTCTACAAACAAAGAAACAAAAATACCCCAGAAAGCATGTTAGTCAGCAAACATTTAACTTGCTTGTCTAAAGAAGAGAGATGATTGCTGAAGGCAACACTGGATTAGAATGTAATATCATTTGTAAAATCTTAAAAGGAGGATGATAAATGATTGAACAATAAAACATTAAGATGATTAAATCAATGAATGCTTATAAAACATCTACTACTAGCAAGGCAATATGCTAGATGCCAGGGAGATAATACAAAGAAGGAAACAATTCCTAATTTCAAAGAGTTCATATTGTACTCATACAGGACCTTCGATAAGTTGTTGTTCTGATTACTTGCTAATGAGCAAATAACCTATGACTTCCTCTCGTGATTCATTTTGTACTCACTAAAAGGCCAATGGGTACATTTACTGAGGAAATGACATGTAGTTTCAAATTTTAATCAGCAAATAATTCTGCTCAATGGGTAGCACACTATGCGGCAATGCTCTATTACCCAACAAACTATTTGTTTTTAAATTAATTAAGACTAGTAGGATTTTCAGGAGACTGACAGAGAATTCTGACCAATCAGCACCTTTAGAAGGAATGATATATGAACACAATAAGAGGCAACTTTATACATTCCATAAGACCTGTAGATATCTGGAAAGCTATTGCTAAGGACAAATCGGGGGGGAAAGGCATTATCAGGATTGGGATGACATTCTGAACAAAGGATGAACTGTCAAGAGGCAAAGCCATATTGAAAAAAAATAAACATGGCAATCATCTAATGTTGATAAAACAGAAGAATCAGTGTACAAAATGAGTAGTTCTATGACCTGTGGCAGGATAGAATTTCATTCTCAGCTTTCTTGGCTTGAGATAATAATTCTCATGAACACAGTGTGATGCTATAGTGAAGTGGTTTCCATACCACATGTGAATACATGCTTATTTCAAATGCCTCTAGCCTACTGTATTTGAGAGGAGGAAAAAGGCTTCTATTTAGGATGTTGCAGAAGGTGTATACTTGTTGAGATTAGTCATAAAAATATCTATGTTATTGATTAAATTAATTTAGGTTTTGGGGAGTGAGAAAAGATATTAAATCAACAAGTATGTGTCCTAAATGCACTTAGTTTAAAAATTCAATACACAGAAAATTTCTTAAGGTTATATACCAGCATCATCCCTCTTTCAGGACATCAACAATTCTCAATTACATCAAAATCCTGCTGAAATACTCTACTTTGTTTTAGATAATCTCAATAGCTCATATTGTACTCTATTACTATATTTTTTTTTTAAATGATAAGACCAGCAATCAGATAGGTATTTTTTTTCACAGAACTTTGTAAAAGTTAGTATTTTTATTGGGCAAAGTAGATTGACAAGGGAAAAACAAACTTTGGAGCAGTGTGCTGATATGTGGTATTTACAGTACTGAAAAATAAGCAGGCACACTGCTCATAAGGAGTCTAAATAATAAAGCAACTGTCCAGCATATCAAAGAAAGCCAGTCCTAATAAAAAAAATAGTAGCATAGATTTAAAGCTACAAGGGACTTTAAGAGTAATAAGTCCCAGAGAGAGGAGGTGATTTCTCCAAAGTCAATGTCTGACCTAAAATTCAAACCTGTGCTCTATAACTACAAATACTGTATTCTTTCCACTGTTTAAGGCTGTCTTCTGAGGTTATTAAATTATCAGTTTAAATTATTTGTTTAAGCCTCAGAATAACATTGAGTCTGGCTTGCTATAAAGAACACTGTGTAGTTAGAATAAGCTTCACTAGTTAGTTACCACCTTAATTTAGTCAACTAAAGACAGAAAGTATGGTATAGTGGCTACAAAGCTGGCATATAGACCAGAAAGATCAAGTTCAAGTCCCATGCCTGACACTTACTAGCTATGAGAAAACCTGGGCAAGTCATTTAACTTGCGGGCTCTAAAAGATTCTTTAAAACTAGATGTTGTAGAGAACCCTCACTTGAGGGTTCTTCCACCAAGAAAAACACAGAGTCAATTTCCATCCCTAGTTTAATAAATAAATAAAGTCAGTTCTTTGCACACTGTTTGTGTTTGGCACATATTAGGTGAACGAATGGATCTAGTAAGGGAAAGATGGAAACAAGAGCATAGGAGAATAAAAAGGGTTTTCAGTGATTCAAGGAAGCAAAGAACCCCTATAATTAGGTGTGATATGAAAATGAGATCCTTAAGATGGGCTTTGAAGCAAAAGAAGGATTTGCCTAGGCAGAGACAGAAAGAGTACGTTTCTGGCATTTGAGGATGAAATGTACAAAGATACAGAGTTGGATGAGGGAAAGACAAAATTAGGCAATAATGAATAGCTTTACTTAAGTATAGGGATCTTAAAGATGAATAAAACTTGTGAAGCAAGGCTAACTGGGTAGATGGGATCATTGTGGAGAGGACCCTGAAAACTAGGCTAAGAACTCTACTCTCCATGTTAAATAATGGAGAATTACTAAAGGTTTCTAAATAGGTGGGTGATGTTTGTGCATTAGAAAGCTTACTCTGGTGGCTATTTGGAAAGAAAGGTGATTGGCTAACAGAAAGTCATCTTGGCAATTCAGTTGTAGAAGAAGGTAATGAGATGGTGGCAGTGGGAGACAGAAATTCATTTATTATTCCATGCCATGCTATGGAAAAATGTTCTGCTGAATGGTGAATTACTCTCACCTTATATTGAACACTTTCTAACATACTTCAGGAATATCTTGAATCTGTAAACTCACTTGATTTTTTTCTGAATTACTCCATCCTTTCTGACCTAGATATGAATATCAAAAGAACACTAAGATGAGGCTGAAAAGGTTCATAGGATGATAGGTATAGAATTAAAAAGGAAACAAAGACCAGCTAATACAAGTCCCTCATTTTACAGTTGTGGAAACTGAGGCCCTGGGAGTGCAGCAACTTGTACTGTAACAGTCCCCTCTTCCTCATGAACTCTTCATATTTTAAGCAATATATAAGGTATTTAAAAGGAGTTCTCTAACAGCAATCAAATAATGATTCAATTAATTTCAGTAAGTGGAATTCTATGTTCATTTATTAAGCAGCTACTAATGTTAAAGTATCCAAAATGTAAAGAATAAGATAGAGACCCCGCCCTCAGAAAGTTTCCAAAGGTTTGGAGGAGATACGACAAAGACAAATAACTATCAGATGAATTAGAATGTGGTAGATGCCATAAGGCCAAGCAAAGTAGAATCTTTTGCTGTTTTTGTTTTTACTAAAAGTGCCTCTGAATAATGAGATTAAGGAGGATCTTTCCCACCCATTGTCTGGTCTGGGAAATTTTGTATGAAGGTCCAGCTCTTTTGTTAATTAGGTACTGGTTCTCAAGGGATATTATGCTCTCTGGCTCTAAAAAGTATATAAAGACTTTGAGGTGTAGTTTTATTTTTGGACGTACTGATTGGAAGTGTTTATTTGGCCAGAGGAGGACTCTGGGAAGCCACTAAGGAGTTTACCCCTGACCTTGGAAAACCTAGATGCTGGGGCTTCCCTCCCTGGTAACTATAGTCAGACAGTTGGACCTGTCTGCTAATGGTCAGGCCAAGGAAGCCATATGTATTGCTCTTTGATTTGATTTTCTTTGAAGTTCAGGGAGCTAACTCTCTTGAACTAGGTGAATGATATATGTGCTTAATCAAAGGAATGATACATGTGTTTGATTAAAGTGATTGTTAACCCCTCAAAAGTTGCCTTTCCTTTTAGAGAAGCAGATCAAAGAACATGTGACAACAGGTCCCCCATTTGTATTTTGGGGTGCTTACTGATACAGATGCATTGGTACAAAGTGAAGGTGAGGGAGAGAGAGAGAACAAATGAAAAAAGTTTACTTCAACTGGCACATATCATCTGATACTTCATGATGGAGCTAGCATTTAAGGAGAGCTTTGTGCAGTGGGAATGCATCAAGCATAGGAGAGAGCATGGACAAAGACCAGAAGATAAATGGAGGAGTCTTTTTCATGGGCAAACTCGAATGAAACTTAAGGTTGTGAAAGGAAGTAATTTAAAATAATGAAAATGAGGTAGACTGGATCCAGAAGGATTATCCATATGGACTATCTTGAATATCAAAGGGGTTTGGACTTGATCTGGTAGGAATATCTAAGGAATCTGGGAATTTTTGGTAGGCAGTAGGGAGCTATTGAAAGGTTTTGAGCCAAGACAGTGTTGAGGTCAGGGAACCATAATGATGAGGTTTGGGGTGCTCAGGACCCCAAAATACTGACAGGTTGAGTCCTGCCAAATGAATTCAACTCAAGCCTTCTTCCAGCCAAAGTAAAACAAAGTTAATTAAAGGTTCGCCATATTGGGTTGACTCTTAAGGAGCTTCGCCATTTGTGACACTTGTATTAACAAGTAGGCCAGATACAATTTGAACTAGACAGATCAGAGCTGGATTGAATCTGAACACCTTCATGGAGATGAGATGGAAGGTATACATAGAAAGACTTTGGGAAAGATCTAGAGGTGGTCTAGTTGTCTGAGAGGAGAGTCTAAGAAGGATCATGATGAGACTGGGGTAACTAATGACATAATCAAGGGTGAGAAACAGCTGGAGGCAATTGGGAGGTATCAGACAATGGAAGACTTGGGTGGGAAGCAGGTGGGGCAATTCAGAGGCTACAGACAATGGGAAGGTCAGGCTAGGTTAAGGGTAACAGATTTGAGTATGAAAGGCCAGATTAAATGGAAAGATTCAAAAGGGGTTCAAGGAGGTTCCCAGAGTCTGTACCCCATCAACAGTAATTATGAAATGTAGTCCTATGGTCATAGACAGCTATGACATTAGAAATATTACCTAAACAAAAATGAAAAGGACATATTAAAGTGTGTGGAGAAGAGACTGAATTAGGAAGACAGGTTGGCTAAAACATTTATTAAGCAAATATTATGTGCAAAGCAAAGGATTGGCACTGATTCACCAGTTTTCTGAGCAATTCATGAAAACTAATCAGAGCACTTCAGAAGAAAATTTAATGAAAAGGCAAACATTGACTTTAGAATGATTTTCTGCTTTCCACAACAAAAAACCAATTTTCTATGACATCAAAAGCAATGTTAAAATGATTTCATTACTGTTAATCTATTACCATTAGTTCATCAGATTTATCATAAAGATCTGAGTCAAAGATAAGTTTTAAAAGTAGATACTCTTCATTTATTTTGCAATACAATGTGCATATGCATGGTGTTTAAGAAATATATTTTAGTGTATCTTCAGCGAAAATTATTTGTATATATGTATGTATATATGCATATACACATGTATGTATACACGTGAGCATGTATATATACATATACATACATATTTACATATACACACATATACATACATATATACATATGTGTTTGTGTATATATATGTGTGTATACATATACATATATGTGTGTATATATATGTATACATACATATATATAGTAAACTAAGATTTAAGAAATAGGACTCTGCAACTAATTTATGCAATTGGACATAAAGGGGAATTTTCCTTCTTCCCCAGGATTTCTCTGTTGCTCTTCTATTAACTGTTCCCAGTCATTGCCATAAAATCAAATTATACATATAGATATGCATGTATACATATGTAAGTGAGAGTATCCCAGTGAGACTTCAGGAAAAAACTAAAGATTTAGTGGGACTAAAAGACAAATACATTGAAATATAAAAGGAAAACTTTCATATGAAAAATAGACATTTTCTACCCTACAAAGAACCTGAGGCTCAACTTAACTTCATTGCCCTAGACAAGAGGCCAGTAAGACAGTGCACTTGTCCTTAGGACACAGACTATTTTAATACCTTTGTATTGTCCAGTCTTGTCTGCCTCTTCATGTCTCCATTTTGGGGTTTTCTTGAGAAAGATGCTGGAATAAATTGCCATTTCTTTCTCTAGCTCATTTTACAGATAAGGATATTGAGGCAAACATGGTTAAGTGACTTGCCCAGGGTCACATAACTCGTATGAGGCTGGATTTGAACATAAAAAAGATAAATATTTCTTGTGCCAGGCCTGGCTCCCTTCTTCACTGCACCACCTAACTGCCCAAGGAGTCTATGAGGTATAACTGACTAAATGGGGACAGATTACCAAAAGGAAAGGTAGAGTATCTTACCGGGGGAAGGGGCTATTGAATGATTGAACAGGAGTTTAATTATCCAAGAAGGATTAACCAAAGGCTTGACATCTCCCACTGTCTATCTAGAGGTGACAAATACCAGAGTATCATCTCTAAAGGAGTCCAAGAGCAGAGGTCTCTGCCAATGGTCCTATGTGAGGGGTCATTGCCTTAGCTGAAAAAATGCTGTAACACTGTAATAGTAAGCACCCTGATATACACAGGGGGGCCTGCTATCACAGGGTTCTTATATCTGCATTTGTAAAAGGAAAGGCAACTTTTGAAGGGTTAACAATCTCCTTTAATCAAGCACATACATCATTCACCTAGTTCAGGAGAAAAAGTCAGCCCCCTGAACTTCAGAGAAAATACAGAGAAATCAAAAATCAACAGACATGGCTTCCAATTGTCTGACCATAATCAATACATATATCACAAAACAGACAGGTCCAACTGTCTGACCATAGTTACCAGAGAGGGAAAGCCGGGGGTCTTCTAAGCAGCTTCCCAGAGTCTCATCTGGCCAAACAAAACACTTGCAGTCAGTAAGCCCCCAAGTAAAACCTCACCACAGAGTACTACATTTTTTAGATCCAGAAGGCATCACAATCCTGGAGAATTGGTGCCTCATTAACAAAAGGTGTGGGCCTTCCTACAAATCTTCCCTAATCAAACTTCCCTTAATGGGCAGGCCCATTAATCATGGGGAAGATTAAAATAATTAACAATATTAATACATGAATTGTTTCTAGTTAAAGAAACTCCTGTTTCTGTACTTTACTCCTAGTAAAGACTCTTGATTGATAAAGGCAAGATTCAATTAGAAGCATTAGATTATACTAAAACAAAAACAGCAAAATGTGATGCTTGCCATCACACTTCCCTCTTCTGGGATCCTTGACACTACAATCTAAATGGCCATGGAGCCTGGAACAAATAGATGAATTATACTTCTTGATTATATTAAAACAAAAACAGCAAAAGATCCTACTTTTCACTGGTTCTCAAGGGTTGGGATGCCCTCTGGCTCTAAAAAATGTGTAAATATTCTGTATTGATTATGGTCAGACAATTGGAAGCCATGTCTGTTGATTTTTGATGTCTCTATATAGTTCTCTGAAGTTTAGGGTGCTGACTTTCCCCCCTAAACTAGGTGAATGATACATGTGTTGATTAAAAGTGATTTTTAGCCTCTCAAAAGTTGCCTTTCCTTTTATAAATGCAGATATGAGAAACTGTCATACCAGAATCCCCTGTATATATTGGGGTGCTTACTGTTACACACTCCAGCTGATAAGATGATAGTGTCACCTAGACTAGCCAGTGGCTGAAAGTAGAACAAAGACCACAGCTGTCCACTAAAGAGCAAACTCAAAAACCCATCCAGCAGAGTTGGCATGCCCTGAAAAAGCTCAGTGCCTAAGTGACTTGCTTATCTCTTAACTTATGAATGTAATCTTGTCAGTCCAGTCTGACAGCCACTGCCCAATAGCTGAACTTCTTGTTCCACCCAATTTGATAGTAGATAATTCAGCAACCAAGTGATCTACCCAGACTAGTCTTCCAGCAGTCATGTTTAGCAGCTAAGCAAATTGCCTAGTCCAAGCCAACACTACTCCAACCTTAGAAGGAACTTGGGTAGCAGCTAAGAGACCTGCCTGAACTACGTCAGCTGACCCACTTGTCTCCAGCTCAACCAATCTCACGTAGACTCAATACTCTGAGAGAAACCAGCCTTGCTGATCAGGAGAATGACTTATCTGTGACTGACACTGACCCCTACAATGAACTTCACAAGGATTCTGGAAGGGAGGTGGGGTGGGGAGAGGATAGGACATCGAGGTCTAGCAATTCTGGAGTTTTTTTCTTTTTCTTTATCACATGTGTTCCCTACATGTAAACCTCACTACCTTTTTAAATACATGCCTATTCTCACTCTCCACTATAGACTAGTAGACTCTCTATCTGTTGGAGAAAGTGTCTCTGATTCGGGGGAAAATTACTTTGTAACCACTGTTACTGCTATGATATTTGAGTAAATCTCTTCACTAAAGAAGTGAGTCTACAAATTAATTGTTAGGGGGAAGTACACCATTGAGCATCTGTGAACAAGATTCTGGAGGATATCCATCCACAGGATTAACCTCTGACAATCATAAAGTAATAGTAGCTATCTGTCTGGGAATCCAACCAACCAGTGAATGCCATGTGAGTTTGGGGAGTGAGCCTGAGGTAGGGGTAAGGTCATGGTGTTTCCTATACATATGTTGAAAAAAATTAGGTCTGAATTTAGGGATATATAGATGTATATGAATTTGTGTGCATGTGTTTATATATAGATAAAGATCTCTTCACATATATTTACATACATGTAAAATGAGAGACAGAGATAAAGAGAGAAACAGAAGAATTCCATGAGAGGAAGAAAGGGCTCCCTTTGCTTTCTAGACTGTCCATAGTTCTGCTTAAGTCAACAAGCACTTATTAAGCACCTGTGATGTGGCAGGCATTGTGCCAAATGCTTGAGCTACAAAGAGAGGCAAAAAATAGTCCTTGCTATGAAGTTTGACTGGGGAGACAATAATTAGAATACCTTAAAATTTCTTTAAATTACAAGACCACGAAACTTGTGATGATGTCATGATATAGATATTTTATAAATTTCCAAAACAAGGAAGAAATCACTTCTTATCTCACTTTGTAATCTTACATTAACACCCAAGTAAGGTAAAAAAAATTATTTTTAAAAATTCTTCTCTGTGATTTCATGCCTTAATACTGTGAACGTGTGCTCAAAATCTTTAGGAAAGGAAAAACAGTAAAGCAATATTATTTTTCCTCTTTGTATTCTCTGAAATAGAACTATGGGGAAAGATCTATGTTAATATAAAAAAATAAGATGTACCTTCGAATCACAAAATATTAAGAATTACAAAGGACCTTAGAGATAATCTTATCCTCCCCTTGCATTTTGCAGATGAAGAAAACAGCAATTGAGAATGTGTGGTTTGCCTAGTTACTCCTACTCCAGGCTCTCCCCACTGAACCACTCCTTATAGTTATGATGACACTGGAAGTTAAGTCAGTATGAGTTCTCCCAAATTCCATCAAATGTAATATCAAGTCATAAACTAGCCAGAAACCAGAGAGGGGAAACTTCCTTCTTTTCTGATTCCCTGTCTCTCCTTCATTAGCTAGCTGCTCCTTGACCCTGCTACCCACTTTCTCTATTCTCAAATATGGAACAAAAGGAGGAGGAAGAGGACGGAGGGGACAAGAGCAAAAAAGCAGAATGTTGCACATGTTGAGATAGCAGTCCACATCCTTATTCCCAACCGCTGACTTTTCTTCCATCCTAGATTCCTCTTTACTCCACACCCAGGTCCACTTCAGCCCATACTGGGGGCAGCATATAAGCAACACTTCTGCATCATGCCACCATAGGTGCCTCCTATCCCCTCATTGCCCACCCCTGCTTGTCAGTTTCCTCCTGTATGTTATCTTCCTCCCTCAAGTCAGAGACTATCCCTTTTTCTATTTGTTCCCCAGTGCTTGGCATAGTTCCTGACACACAGTAGGCACTTAATAAATGTTTACTAACTGACAACCTTGGAGAATTTCATTAGAGGCCACTGCTTTACTGGTGCCTCCCTTCCCTCAATTCTGTTGGAAAATTCGCATTTGACCTCTGTGAGCCAGGTTCAGCAAGTTGCTTTCATTTAAATCTCCCTGATTTATAATGCAAGCTTGATTAATGTGCATCCATTTCAATCTGAGATGTACAAAATCAGACTGTACTCTTTCTGACTCTCCAATTATTACATGAAAGGAGAGGACGTGAAGTCACTCTCCACTGGGGAAATTGCTGCTTCTGTGAATCAAGTCTCGCTACCGTGGCCATAGCAATCTACTGAAAGCCCCTTATAGGAGAATTTTCAAGGTCCAAAGTGAAATGTGTTCTTGAAGTGGCAGCTTTATGTGTGAAAGTAAAAATGTAATATTTTAAAATGCAGAAACAAAATGCAAATACCTTAAAGAGATTTCATTTTTTCACATAGGGTAATTCTATTAATAAGCTTCAGTCCAATTTAAAAAAAATTTGTCACAGAAAACAATATTTTTACACTACAGAAACATATAAAGTTTAGATAAGAATAAAGATGAGTTTTAGAAATATTTTTTATTAAACATGTTTTTATTTTAATATTTTCCCTAAAATTTAAATGCTATTTTCTCTCCTATTATATTATGAGTTAATTTTAAGAAACAACTTTTTAAAAATCTTTGTATCCACCAGAACCTACCATATTACCTTGCACACGCTAAGTAAATGTTGAATTGAACTGATTAGGATGAAAAGATAGGTGGAATCAGATTGTCAAGACTTTTAATAATTTCTATGTTGATGTTTCCAGGTCAATGGTTCCCAGGCCCGAGTCTCATCCCCAATGTTTATTAGACATTTCCAATTGACTACCACCTAGGAATTTACAACTGACATGTTCAAATTATAACTCATTATCAACCCCCACCCCAATATATCCCTCCTTTCTGATCGCCATATTTCTGATGAGGGCAATAACATCCTTCTAGTCCCCCAGGTTTAGTCATCTCAGACATTATTACCCCTTATCTCAATTATCCTGGATTCTTCAGTCTTTCTCAATTCATGTACCCAATCAGTTGCCCGTCTCCATGATACAAAGTCCATGACATTCTGAATATTGATCCCTTTACAATGTTTCTTATCAAGTCTCATCTCCTCTATTGCAACTGACTCAACTGTTCTCCCTGCCTCTAGCTTTTCCTTTCTCTAATACATCCTTTTTCACAACTGCCAAACCAATATTCCTGAAATTAAGGTTTGATTATGTCACTTGCCCATTCAGAAAGGTCCAGTGACTCTATCTATATTGCCTCAATGATAAAATATTTTCTCCTCTGTTAGGCACATAAAGCCATTCACAAATTGGTCTCCCATATCTTTCTAGAATTATTACACAGTTATCGTGTGTATATGCATACATATACACATATATGCATGCATGCATACATACAAATGTACATATACATACATGATAATCAATTTCACAAAAAAAGAATCAGGAAGTGGGCTAGGCAGCAATTCATTTCAGAATTTTTTTGAAGGAGGATGAGCTTAATATAGGTCAAAAATACATAACAACAAATATAACATGCTCTTAGGCTATTTTGAAAGGCATAGTGTCTAGGACTTGGAAGGTGATAAAATCTCCATGCTCTGTGCTGGACAGATGACATTTGGAATGTTATGTTCAGTTCTGGGTACAGCATTTTGGAAAAGATTGATAAGTTAGAGAATGTCCAAAAATAGGATGCCTAATATAACACATAATTTCAAGAGTCTGCCATATGAGAATTGGTTAAAGGAAGTGAATATGTTTGACCTGGAGAAGAAAATGCTCAAAGGGCACACCACACCCCATAGCAACCTTCAAATAATTCATTTTGTGATGGCTTATCATCTAGTCAACCTCCTGATTTTTTATTTGTGAAGTTGATTCTTATATGTATGTACATATGCATGTATATCTATACACACATGTATAATGTGTATATACACACATCTACACACATATATATGAAGATGTATGCATATCTATACATACGTACACTTATATCACAATTATACACAATGACTGCACAAT
Organism: Notamacropus eugenii; assembly: GCF_028372415.1. NCBI lineage: Eukaryota > Metazoa > Chordata > Mammalia > Diprotodontia > Macropodidae > Notamacropus > Notamacropus eugenii. The sequence goes on from NC_092873.1 coordinate 401,723,802, forward strand.
ATCCTGGAAAGACATATGGGAGAACACATTGTAAATGGCTTTAAAAGCCTGAAAAAGGAGACTGTATTTTATCACTGCAGCAACATAGAATCACTGGAGTTTCCTGAAGAGGAATGACATAATGGGATCTTCATTTCAGGACTATCAGTGTGGCAGCTGTGTAAAGGATGGGTTAGAGGAAAGAGAGAATGGAGGCAGGGAGAATAACAGTCTATTGCGATAGAGCAGATGAGAAGTGATGAAAAACTGAACAGAGGTAACGACCTAATGAGTGCAAAGAAAGGGATCAATATTCAAAATGTCATGGAGGTCTATTACAATGAAGAGAAATTATAATTGTTCTACTTAAGCATAAAACTAGGAACAAAGCCTAAAAGGGTCAAAGGAGGCTTGATGTAAAGAAAAAACTTCCCAACAAGGAGGTGCTTTCAAAAATGAAATGGGCTCTTCCAAGGGGTTTTGGAACCCCTCCGTTGGAAGTCTTCAAGCAAAAGTTGAATGAGTGTTTGCTTAGTATGTACTTCAGGATGGTTATTTAGGTATAGGTTACAGTAGATGGCCTTGGAAGTCTCTTTTAACTCTGAGATGGTGTGATTCTGGTTATAGAATTAGGAACAGAGAGAGCTGGGGTTTGATAGGAGCCACTAAATTTCTTGGCTTATGCTCCTATTTTTATGATATACTTATATTATCATCCTCAACTACAACAACATCTCATTAACACAACGTGATTATATTCCGAGCCTTCTGTTACACTATAACTTGAGACTTGGGGAAAGCCTCTCTTACATAGAGAAAGACCTCTTATCTAAAAAAAAAAAAAAAAAACATCTGGGCACACTTGGCAGAAATGGGATGCAAAAGCTGGTGTAGCTGTTCACAATTGTTACAAGATGCCCAAGGGAAAATTTACTAAGAAGATCAGCTCTGGCAAAAATAAGTTTGTAAGGTCAATTGATTCCAGAGAAAAGATGTCTTTGGAGAGCCAGATGAAATGATTCCATAAAAAGTATCCCATGTAGTTTCAGAGAACCTAGGGAGGACTTGCTACATTGGTGAAAAATGGTATGTGAAGAAAGCTAGTAACAGTGAGATTTTTTTTAATGATATATCAAAATCACTAAATATAACATGAAATACTGGAGCAAAATTTCCCTGACATTAGTCAGCCTGAACTACTATTTCTAGCAAGGTAGCTACTCCCCAACAAGACCAGAAAATATATGAGGAACTTTAGGGATGGCTTAAGGTTCGTCTCAGATTCTGTGACTTATGGTGGCTCTGTGATTAGGATCAATTCCAAGGAACTGATGGCCTAGGCTGATGTATATGGAAGGGGCTTTTTACAAGTCTGAATTCTTGGACATTATAAATAAAGTCTCTTATGTGCCTCTCTCCTAAAGAGCTAAGACTAGGCACACAAGTCTAGCTATGAGTCCTGTCCCACCAACCACATTTGATTGCAATCTATTCCCCTTCCTTATGGTCTAATCCAAGCTACAACTTCCTTCACTGTTTATGCCAGTTCCTAGCTCCCCCTATAATGTAATTTCCATTAATTTGAAAACCTCCCCATGTACATTTATTTCATAAGAAATAAAATTAATTATGTTGTCTTAAAACTTCCAAACATAATCTATACCTCCCAGTGAGATCAAAATCTCAATGTTCATTTTTCCCACCTAGTATTTGATACCTATGATCAGGTGTATCCAAATGTTTTTTGTAGGCAACCCTTCTCTTTTTCCTGTGCAAGGGAGAGATTTTACTAAAACTTCAGTTGATGCAGTAGCTGAAAGTTCAGATTATAACACTGTATTAATGAGGTGTTAAAAACTAACTATGAAGGTATATCTATACCCTGCTTTCAAAGATTCATGAAGAGAAGAGAGATTCTTCTCTTTGCCCTTCACTTCTGGTCAGCCAACTGGATGAAAGCTCTGTATCTCACTCTCATCTCCTGATATTTTAACAGGCAGATAACCAATAATTCCAGGGTCTGAAGTCATTTTGGTCTTTTTCTCTTGATGGTCTCTGGTGTGGACTGATAGCTCTACTTGCCTTAATTCCACAGAAGCAGTTTGCATGCTGACCAATCAATGTTTCTTCTGGGCCTGTTTCATATAAAATGAGCAACTGACTTTCAAATTCAAGTAAGCATCAAATGGCTTTTAGACATTGCCTTTACATTAAAATGTCCCATGTAGGCCACTGTTTATCCCATTTGGTACCTTGAGGATGGGAACAGTGAAAAGAAATACAAAGGAAAAAGAAAAACCAGGTGAAACAGGGGTTAAATTTAAAAACTTAAGTGTTATTTTCAACCAATGTGATTATTTTTTTAAAAATCTAATGTTCCAAAGATTATTCCTTGACTCTCCTATAATCGAGCAAGGAAAATAAAGTAGTTATTAGTGAATAGACCGAGGACCTTAGAAATCCTGAAAGGCAATTTGATTTGGTTACCTTTTTGTCTTTAGGCCTATAACCTATAGGGTAATCTTCATTGACAACTTGATCCAATGTTAAACAACTTTCATTTTCTGCATATTTTTTCTTTTGTTCAATCTTTCTCCTTCCTGTGTAGTTTGAGCCTATTTGTGTATTCAGTGGAAAATCACTGGTCATCATTCTTTAGGCAAGAGCCCTTCATAGATTTGAAAGTCATTACGAAAGGAAAATTGTTCATTTAGACTTTCCATTCTCCAGATGGACTCATTCTTAGTTGCGTTCATTTTTTCCATCTCCTCTATTGAACTTCCTCTATGTTTCCCCTTTCTCTCTGGTAAGGGCCCAATAAAGCATAATGAAGAGGGCTAGCTAAGCATTCTTATAGTGTTCTCTTATTTGTACCATTACATAGATACCCTACTGAATTGTGTAAATAAGTTAGGAAAAAGGATTGAGAATCAAAGCAGTTGTTTTGCTTCTTGGAATATTACTACTGCACTGGTTCTCAACCCTTGGGGGTCCTCAAGACCCTTTTAAGTGGTTCATAAGGCCAAAACCCTTTTCATTACAGTAATAAAATATTTTAATTTTTTGGGTAAATATCAATAGGTATAACCCACATAAATAAAAGCTCTTTGGGGCATGTATGTGTGTGTGGGGAGATCCTCAATAATTTTTAAGGATGTAAAAAGGGGTCTGGACATTAAAATGGTTGAGATACCAGATTACTAAATCTAAATGCTTGACTTTAAGAACTGTACTGTGTGTGATATGCTATAAAACATCCCTAATTTACCAAACAATTGCACTCTTCACATGCCAGCAAGTTTATGCTTAAGATTCTGCAAACAAGGCTTCAGCAAAATGTGACCTGAGAATTAACGAAAGAGCAGTCTGTTTTTCAAAGAGGCAGAGGAACTAGAGGTCAAATTGTCAATATTTGCTGGATTATGGAGAAAGCAAAGGAGTTCCAGAAAAACATCTACTGCTTTATTTAAAGCTTTTGACTGTGTGGATCACAACAAAATGTAGCAAGTCCTCGAAGAGATAGGAGCACCAGATCATTTTATTTGTCTCCTGAGGAACCTGTATACAGGCCAAGAAGCAACAATTAGAACCAATCATGAAACAACTGACTGGTTTAAGATTGAAAAAGAAATACAACAAGGCTGTATATTGTCACCTTATTTGTTTAACTTATATGCGGAGTACATCATGCAAAATGCCAGGCTGAATGAGTCAAAAGACAAAATTAAAGTTGCCAGGAGAAATATTAGCAATCTCAAATATGCAAATGATACCACTCTGATGGCAGACAGTGAAGAGGAATTAAGAAGTCTCTTGATAAGGCTGAAAGAAGATAGTGCAAAAGCTGGCTTGAAGCTTAACATCAAAAAAATAAAATAAAACTCCTGCAAATAGAAGAGGAAGAAATGGAAGATTGTCAAATTTCATATTCTTGGACTCAAAGATCACTGCAGATAGAGACTGCAGTCATGAAATTTAAAGACACTTGGTCCTTGGAAGAAAAGCTATGGCAAATCTGGACAGCAGGCTAAAGAAAACAGACATCCCCTTGCCAACAAAAGTCCATATAGTCAAAGCTGTGGTTTTCGAAGTAGTAATGTCTGGCTATGAGAGTTGGACTATAAGGAAGGCTGAGTGCTACAGAATTGACACTTTCACATTATGCTATTGAGAAGACTTTTGAGAGTCCCTTAGATAGCAAGGAGATCAGATCAGTCAATACTTAAAGAAATTAATACAAGCTGTTCACTGAAAGGTCAAATACTGAAGCTGAAACTTAAAAATTTTAGTCATATGATAAGATGACATTTATCAGAAAAAACCCTGATGTTAGGAACAATTGAAGAAAAAAGGAAAAGGGGATGGCAGAGGATGAGATGGATAGATAGTATCATGGAAACAATGAACATGAACTTGGATAGACTTCAAGACACAGTGGGAGAAAGATGGGCCTGGCATGCTATGATCTAAGGGATCAGGAAGAGTCAGACACCACTGAATGATTAAATAATTACAACAGCAAGTGTCTGAGGCCTTTTCACTATGGAACATCCTTCTACCAGGCTAACCCCCTTCTTCTCCTGGTGAGCTATGATCCTAAAGAGGCTCACCAAGAGAGTGAGAGAATGCCATATTTCATTTTTCCATAAGCATATTCCAAGTGAAGCACAAATGGTCTTCTGAACATAGCACATTCCAAGATGGGTTTCAGAAGTAACATGTTAAAGAAAAAAATCCAGTATTTCTTGCCCATGAAATTCTTTTCTTCTTGGAAAAAATATATCTATATATCCAACCTTGACCACTCTTTCAAGGGCCAGGCATGTTTCCCTATGTGGCTTAACATTTTCATTTGAATCACTTGCCCACTTCAGGTGTAGCTGATTTCCCAACCTCAAAGTCAAGTTTGACAATGTCTCTTTCATTACCTTTTTCTGTCCCAATCTACATACAATATCCTGTAAACCTACAGCTTTCACCCATTCCTTCTTCATATTATTTTTTAAATATGACATTTCCTTTCTATTGCTACTTCTAATATTGTGATTTAAGCACTTCACAATTGATATTTGGATTGCTATAAGCCTCTTAGTTAGTATCCCTACCCTACTATCACCTATACTTTCGATGCACATTGATCTTGACTCCCAAGTACCTATAGAATAAAGCTCAAAAACTTCAGACACATATTCAAATGGCAACTAATTGGTACCATGGATAGATCATTAGCCCTGGTGTGAGGAGGACCCGAGCTCAGATCTGACCACAGACACTAACTCCCTGAGTGATTGAGCAACTTACTTAATCCTGTTTGCTTGGTTCTTCATCTGTAAAATGAACTGGAGAAGGAAATGGCAAACCACTCCAATATCTTTGCCAAGAAAATCCCAAATGGGTACACAGAGAATCAGACAAAACTGAAATGACTCAACAATAAAAACACACATTCAAGATTCTTCTCTTTCTGGTTTCCATCTACTTTTGCAGTATTTCCAATTACTGTTCCCCTTACCCCATGTATTTTTGGCACCAACCAGACTGGTCTAACCATTGTTAGCAGAATGAAGGATGGAAGCATAGATAATATTTCTATCAGGTGGAAGAAGTAAATCTTGCCTCATAATGAAAAAACATACGATTTGTGGAAAAAACAAGGTATTTTTGAAGGATATCAAGTCCTGGGAATAATGCAGACAAAAGGGAACAAGGTTGTGAGTCTAAACAACCATTTTGCTCAGTGTGGTATCACTACAGATTTATAGACAATGTTTTTACCTTTAACTGGAATTCATTTTATAGATTTCTATGAGACATGACTTTGGGTCTTTCAAGGGTGCAAAACAATTTCAATGGGCAACTGATGATTCAGTTTTGGCAACAATCCTCTTTCCTTAGAGAACAAATTTCCCAAGGCGAGGCAGTGTATGGGGGAGAATAAAGGGTGGGGATGGCAACTGCCAAGAGAAAATCACCCACTTCAAATTGATTAGAGTTATATTTTCATACACTGGGGTAAAGTATCATTCAGATTTTTACTTGGAGCTAAATATATTACTTGCAAAAGATTCACAGAATTTTAGAATTGGAACAACTTCAGAGACCATTTATTACTACACAATACCTGAATAACAATACCCTTTTTTAACATTCCTGACAAGTGCTTAGCTTGCCTTTGCTAGATGTTTTCCAGTGAGGGAAAAATAGTTTTGATGACATGTTATCAGGAATTATTTCCTTATATCAAATTTAAAATTACTCCTTGGACATTGCCCAGATTCCATTTCTGTGAGGTAAAACAAGTTATTCTCCACCTATGTGTGTTTGTTATATTGAATGCTTAAATGGTTGCTTTTGGAGATGTGAGATCCCTTTTGTAGCTAGCTCTTTTTTTCTTCTGGCTCTTATATACCACAACCTTTTATAGTTTGTAGCCCCTGGTAGCAGAGGTCAGCTGGTAAGACTAGTACTGGGACATGGGGATTTAATCCCCCACAGTCTTCATTGCGATGAGTGCTTATAAGTTATCTATGCTTGTCAAAGGTTTGTCATGTCTTATACTAATCCAGAATCTACATGAAGTAACCAGAATGTGAGTAATAAATGAAGATGAAGCTGTTTCTCAGTTCTAGGATAAAAATAACAGATTCTGCATTTAACATTCTAGAAAAAAAATGAAAAGCATATATTAAACTAACATATTATAAAAAATCATTGTAAAATTAAAACACTGTGCATCTCAAAAACAAGTTCAAGATCTAGCTCTATGATCCAATGCAGATCACATCTACATGTCAAAATAATTCATGAATTCAATTGATCCATTGAATAAAATAGCTGAAGGATTTTTGTTTGATTTTTTATGGATGAAACATCTGGTTGACTCTTTCATTTATTTATTGTAGTACATAATTAGATGTTTTGGTCAAATCTAGTAAACAAGCATTTATTAAGAGCTTCCTATGTGTCAAGCACTGTGCTAAGAGTTGGGGATACAAAAATAAGGAAAAAGAAAGACAGTCTGCCATCAGGGAGTTTATATTCCAAAGGAGGTAAGCAATACATAAAAGAGAGCTGAAGATGTGGGGGATGAAATTCAAAGATTCAGGAGTAGATCTGGAAGACCAATGCCACGTTTGAGTCCTAACTCAAAACAGAAGCTCTGGGAGGGTGTCATGAATGGGAGAGGGGGTCATTGATATCTTCCAGCATGAGAGGGTCATAACAGATGCAGGAACTTCCAGGATCAGAAGGCAGCTAAGGTATTATGGCTAAGACTGGAAAATTTAATTCACATAAGCAAAGTAAATTAACTAAGCTGTGTGCAAATCCCTATGGTAGATCCTGGAAGTATAAAGGTAAAGTCTGACACAGTCTTTGTTATCAAGCTTATATTTTGCTGGGGAAGATGTGACACATTGAAGTCAATGTAAAACAAAGATCAGAGAACAGGTCCAGAGGGAGAGATCTAGAAAAATTCAAGGAGGGAGAGAATGTTTCCTCAGCTGGGAGGATCAGAGAAGACTACATGCCCAGAGACTTGAACTGAGTAAAAAAGACAAAAGAATTTTTCAAGGTGAAAATGTAGTAGGAATGTGTTCTAATGGAGACTGTAGAAATATTGGATGTAGCCTTTAAAGAATAAATAGTATACGCTGAGAAATCTGCAGGAATGAAGTGGCCATAACCCTTCTCAACCCACCCTCACCCCATCGTTTATATTCTACTAGCCATGAAGGAGATATTATTGAATACAGGATTTGGTGCTTAATCCTGGAAATGAATGTATAGGGAAAAAGAATACAAAGAAAAGTATTTTTGAAAAGTAAAATAAGTATACACTATTGTGCTGCTGGCAGAGCTTTGAATTCATTCTTTTGGACGGGGAGCAAACACTATGGAGATATATCATAAAATGTGTAAAAAGGCTTATTGAGGCAGGGGGGTGATGGAGGTAAAGTGCAGGGCTGTTACTAAATCTGGCCTCAGAAATATATTAGCTATATGATCCTGGGCAAGTCACTTAACCTCTATTTGCCTCATTTTTCTGTATCTATAAAATGGGGATAATAATAGTACTTACTTTAATGAGTTGCTGTGAGGAACAAAGGAGAAAATAATTGTAAAGTGCTTACTTAGCACAATGCCTGGCTCATTATAGAAGCAATAATTTAAATGATAAAAAGGCTATTATAAATTTTAATTTTTGTGGCTGTTGTTATATCTTTTATTCCGCAACAATTGTATTATGACTAAACCCTAAGAAGCTTATTGACCAAGTTGAGCCTCAAAGGTCAGGTGATGAAACAAATTTCTTTCCTCTTAGTAGACAGGTAGGAGACTCTATAAGTGCAAATGACTGCATATACAATCAGACACAGTCCTTGTGACGGTTGGTTTTATTTATTTGTTTTCCTTTGTCACAAGATATACTCCTAAGGAGTTAGAGGCTGTTGTATCAGGAAGTGAGTGAATGTGGTATAACAATGAAAACAAAACCAAAAAAAAAAAATCTATGAAACTTCTTTTAAAAAGATTTTTTAATAGGCAAATTTGGCAAAGAAAGTCTTTCCTGAAATTTAATAAAAATGTTTATTTCTTAATGATTGAGAAAGATTTCCCTGTATGAAATTAGTGATATTTTAATGAACTATAAAAAGTTTCATTTTCCAAATGATTTGCTTACTACTCCCCTAAGGACTAGACATAATACAGAGCTTCCCAAAAGTTTTAGATGTTTGGGATAATCTGTATATATTTCAGCCCTTTATATACAACATTGCTGCACTTGTCAGTTACTTTTTAAGAGGAGATTAATTTTGAACACATACAAATAGTGGAAGGTCAGAAATCTTTCCATTTGGAGAACAAGACTGAAGATTTCGTTTCCTGAAATAAAATTTGGTCAAAATAGAGAATTCTCAAGTGAGATTAGGAGGTTATTGTAGAGTTTATTGCAGCTCAGTCTGTTGTGATATCCAAATCTGCTGTTAAACTCAATAACCTTTCCATTCTGACATCCTATTTGATTCAACCTGAATAGATATCCTGTATAGTGCGATCAAGCTGTCTGCACTAATCCTAATCCTCTGTGAGCTCCAAGGGTACACACCACCAGCAAGTATGCCCCACTTCTATACGTCATTCAAAGGTAGAAGTGAATTGGAGTCTGAGATCACCACACTCACATGACTGGAGACATAAGGCAGTACAGTCTCTAAATCTGAAGAATGGCTGTATCTAACCCCATAATCAAGAAGATGCAACAACTATTTATTTGGTAACTACAATAAGCACAGCACTTATTGAAAACTTTGAGAGATGAAGAGTTTTAAAGCGTGATCCATGATCATGGAGATTGCAATTTTGCTGCATAGACAAAACTCAAATCTCTTCATTCTCCCCATTAACAAAAAGGGAATGGTAGAATATAGAATATAGGTGCATATAGAATATACACATAGAGAGATGTATATATGTATATATAGATACAAATGTAGATATCTGTATCTGTATTCATAGTATAATATAAATATATGTGTATCTGTATGTGTCTATATTATGTTTGTGTATGAATATATACATACATACAAACATACATACGTACATACACACATCTCTCCTACCTGTGTGACCTCAGAGAAGTCATGTAATCTTCCTCATCTTTATATAAATGAGGGAGTTGTACTAGAGGCAGCTAGGTGGCATCTTGGATAAAGCACTGGACTTAGAGTCAGGAAAATTTGAGTTCAAACCTGCCTCAGCTACCTACTAGTTATGGGATCATGGGCAAATCACTCAACCTCTCAGCCTCAGTTTTCTCAATTGTAAAGTGGTGATAATAATAACATTTACTTTCCAGGGCTATCGTGAGAAAATGAAATAATATATGTAAAATGCTTTATAAGCCTTAAAACATTCTGTAAACACTAGATATTTTAGGAGATCTCTAATGCTTCTTCTAAGCTCTAAAATCTTCTATCTTGATCATGGTGATGATGACAGTCATGATATTGTATAAGTATCGAGTTAAGATTATTGACACAGAAGGTTCAAAATTCTATCCATGGTCTATTTCAATGAGGCAAAAGAACTTGCTTGTTAAAAAGGAGGGATCATTGAAGTTAGAATTAAAAAAACAAAACACACACATACTGGTGGCAAATAATTGAAACCAAGAGAGTGCCCATCAAGGGCACAGCAGAACAAGTGGATGATCATTGTGATGGAATATTACTGTGCTGTAAAAAATGACAAAGGCACTGGCTTCAGAGCAGCGTGCAAAACCTTATGATGAAATGCAGAATGAAGTAAGCAGAAGCAGAATAACAAGTTTTATTACAGCAATATTATAAAGACAAAAACTTTGAAAGATCTAGGAACTCCAATCAATGCAAGGGCCAATCATGATTCCAGAGGACTCATGATGAGACATGCTATCCACCTCTTGATAGAAAGATAAGGGACTCCTGCAGATTGCCATATTTTTCCTTGCCTGGTCAATATGGAGAATTGTTTTCCTTGACCACGTTTGTTTTTCTTTCTCAATGGATGGAGGAATGTAAGAGAGAAAAAGGCACATTTTCATTTATTGAAATTATACTTTTATGGAAATGCTTGTCTTGTTCTGTGAAATTAAAATAAATTTTAAAAATAAATTCAAATTAAAAACTTAAATTTTCATTTAATTTTAAGAATTTTTTTTTTACTTCTTTTAGTATGACTGTTTTCCTTTATTTCAAAGAGGACCAATATGACCTCACTATGTTAGAGTCAAGTTACAGTGTGTCTGACTGTGGCTGATCAGATTAATACGAGCTCCAATGTTCTACCACAGGTTGGGCACAAATAGTCCATGTGAACATTTGGGGTGAATTTGCACATCTTGTTTCTTTTGAGCTGTTTCAATTCTGCTTTGCTCACAGAGCACAGCATCTTCTCTGATGAGGGAATGCTATGGTAGGGGGTCTGGAGCCAGTGTCTCCCATGTCACAAATCAACTCCAAAATTCTTAACAGAGACCTGGAGAGTGTCTTTCTATTGTTTTTTCTGACCACTATGTGAGCTCTTGCCCTGTGTGTTTTCCATAAAATAGTCTTTTTGGTAAGCATACGTTTGGCATTTGAACAATATAAGGTAAGCTCAGTATATCTGTTTGGCCCTATCCTCAAGACTAATGAGTGTGTGGGTAGAAATTGCAATGCTATTGTACAAAATTTCATTATTATAATGGAAAAATAAAAATCATTTTAATTCTAAGAAAACTCTATAGTAATCCCTTTATGGTATAGTTTCTAGAAGTGAAGGATTGGCAAGAAAGTGAATTGGGCGTGAATATCTATACTGGGAATGGTCAATGACTGTTTATGAAAAAATAGAGTTCAACAAACACACAAAGGTAAACACATAAAGACAACATGGAGGATCACTCCTGCCATTCTAGGAACTTATAGACTACTAGGGTAATAAAATATATAAAATAATAATCATATTTATAAAAATTGAAAGAACAAAAGCACACTAACATCTAAGGAAATGGGTCAAGAAAGGCTTAGGAGCTAAATCTTGAATGAAGTAGAGATTTTAAGATTCAGAAATGAGAAGTAAGTGCATTGCACAGGATAGGATATTCCTTGCTAAGGTAAATGATGAAATGTCGAGTTCAAGCCACGTCAATCCAAAGGGTCAGATTGATTAGAACAGAAGAGGCTCTGAATGCATATAATTAGAACTACCTACAGCCTAAATACCTCCTTCTACAGAAGGCCTTTTCAGATCCCCTTAATTGTTACTGTTGTCTATCGTCGTGCCCCTAAAAATGATAAGTGCAAAATATTTACTTATGTGCCTAGACTTTCCTTTGGCAAAATATAAGTTACTTATAGAACATGGAATGTTTTATCTTTGGTTTTGTATTATTGACAAATAATAATAGTATTATAATAAACAATAGTGTAATGCTTTGCACATAGTGGACACTTAAAAATATCTTCCAGAATCACAGAATCTAGTGTACAAAAAAAAAAAAATATCAAGGCATTTAGTCTAATCAATACCTGAATAAGAGGGGCAGCTAGGTGGTGCAGTGGATAGAGCACCAGTGCAGGAGTCAGGAGGACCTGAGTTCAAATCTCACCTCAGATACCTGACACTCACTAGCTGTGTGACCTTGGGCAAGTCACTTAACCCCAATTGTTTCATCCTGGGTTATCTCCAGTTATCCTGATGAATATCTGGTCACTGGATTCAGATGGCTCTGGAGGAGAAGTGAGGCTGATGAGCTGCACAGCCCTCCCTTACTCAAAACAAAGTCAAGTGAAAGTCATGTCATTATTTCTCTGATGGCATGGTCTTCTTCAGCAACAAAGGACGAACACGCCTGAATAAGAATGACCCTGGTCTCCTTACTGTTTCATGAAGTAGACATTACAGCTCTTAACAGGGCATTTTCTCTGGCTGTCTCCTATGCCTGGAGTATTCTTCTTTCTTGTGTAAAATTATTAGCTTCCCTGAATTTTTTTAAGTCCTAACTAAAATCCCAGCTAGATGGCTCATAAGGCAGCCAGGTCATTCAGTGGATAGAGCACAAGACCTGGAGTCAGGAAGACCTGAGTTCAAATGTGGCCTCAGACACTCACTAGCTACATGATCCTAGAGAAGTCACTTAGCCTTTGTTTGCCTAGTCCACTTGAGAAGGAAATGTCAAATTACTCTAGCATCTTTGCCAAAAAAACCAAAAAATCCATAAGGGGTCATGAAGAGTTGGATACAACTGAAATGACCAAACAAATAACAACAACAAAATTCTGTTGAAGATGGAAGTCTTTCCCAATCTTTCTTACTTCTAACGCCTTCTTTCTTTTTAATTTCTTTCTGGTTTATCCCATATATGGTTCCTCTGTACATATTTGCTTGTTTTTCTCCATCATTAGATTATGAGCTTTTTGAAGGCAGGGACTCTTTTGCCTCTTTTTGTATTCTCGATACTTCCCACAGTTCCTGGCATGTAGCAGATGCTTAATAAAAGTTCATTGACTTATTATATCTGTATACCTTGTCAATCCCCTTCTTTTCTATTCTAGTGCCCTAAGGACAATTACTACATACTCTTCATATTATATGTATTACATGTCACTGAGTAGTTGCTAATCATGTAGTGCCGTTGGGATGAATTGCATTTAAAAAACAAAAGAATAAAGATTCTCTAGTACAAAACCTACCCAAAGTTACAAATACTAATATTTCAGGCTGTCAAAACTATCACTACTGAAAAAATATACTTGCTACACTAGATATGGGTGGATTTTTACTTTTCTACTGATGAAGATTTATAACTTCATTGAAGCATTAAGCAATGAGTTGAGCACCATTGCAAACCCATCTTACAAGCATAATATAGCTAAGAATTTCCCATTTGTGAATTATATGCAATAATAATTTCTTATTCAATTATTATGTTTTCACATTTTCATCTTCCTTATATATAACATTCTTAAAGTGTGTCTTCTATCTCAAGTTTCCTAAAACACATACTGCTTTGAATCCATTTTCTCCTTTGAACTTCAAAGCACTATAGACATCTTTGGTGTCAGAATTTCCAATGACTGTGGCCAATCTCCATATGGCACTTGGATAATCTCTTTGGTTCTAGTGTTATGAATGTGCACAAGCCCCATTGTGACTAGGGATGAAAAGTGTATTTAATGAGATTGCAGCTTCCCTTTCTGAGTATTTTCTTCCTCTTTTCAATAGTAACAATGTAGTGCTGGCATTAGCAGAATGCCTAGACTTTACTTAATTGTTTCCATCCTTTTTTTCCAGAAATTGGTGAGTATTTTAGCATCTCTCTCCCAATATAGAAACCAAATGTCAGAAAACATAGGAATAGAGATAAACATAAATTCTGCTTGTGCAGAAAATGTGACACCATATTAAATAGTCATAAGAGCAATGATTTTGAGCAGAAAGGGACCTTGGAAGTCATGTAATTCAAACTCATCCCCTACTTTTTTATTGATGAAGAAACTGAGACCCAGAGGTATTAGTGATTTGCCCAAGGTCATACAGATACTAGGGGACAGAGCTAGGTTTGAGCCCACATCCTCTGATTCCAAATTTTGTATTCTTTTCATTGTACCACATGCCTCTCCATCTTAATACGAGGAAGACTAAATGTGTAGAGACCCACAAAATCATTTCTAAACCATTTTAAGGTGATGGAGGCAAGAAATGGGTGAGGTAGGGGAGAAATGGAGAGATAGTTCGAGTTCTGTTTGGGGCTAGGAAAATGGACTTTTTTGTTTTGTTCTGTTTTTAATTTTTAAGCTTAACATGTCTAGTTCTTTATGTAGGATGTTACAGGCAATTGCTGCTGTTCTAGGTACTTTGTAGTATATTCTGATTTCTCAGTATCTTACTTATATGAATGTACTACTATTATTTATTTCCAAAGTAGAAATATTAATGAATGAATGAAGCATTCATTGTCTCCGATGTCACACAGACTGGGGATCCACATAGAACAGATAGTCCCTGTTCTCAAGGAGCTCACAGTCTAATGGGAGAGAAAACACATGCAGAGGATTTCATCTGCAAGTCAAGGGGAAAGATCCCATTGTCCTTAGGGTACAACAACATAGATGTTAATATTTCTTTGTTAATGGCATTTCCACTGATAAAATTATATCATTTCCTGGTGTTGAAGCACTTGACAGTGCCAAGGACTTTGGTGACAAGAACTTTCTTTTCTGGGTCTTCAGCAGTTGTGGCTGTAGCTTCTATATGAGCAGTTTCCAGACTGCATCTTCACAGGAGTTGCTTCCCAAGATAATGGCTGAGGACACTGGCCTGGAAGCAATGCATTCCCAAGAATCTTAGATTCAGAGTCCTGGGCTGTTTTCACTGGGCCTTCAGGAGGGATGGTGGTCAAGAGAGTGGTGGTAGTTTGACACGTGACGCTTCCTGTCCTTCTCCTGGGGATGCTTTGCGGTTTGAACTGGGATGGCTTGCCAGCCTTTTGGATCTCAGGTTGTTAGCATTTTGTGGGGGTAGCTGTCCCCTTCTCCACAGGAGTTACCTTCTATGGAAGCAATGGAGAATAGTAGCTGTAGGGACTAGTCTAGGAGCAGGTCTGGAATTGCTATTTCCAAGGCTCTTGGGCTCAGGGTCCTGGGCTGTCACCATCAGGGGCTAAGAGCAAATAATGGCCAAACTGGGTGTGGTGGCTTGATTTGCCTGGCACATGCTGTCTATTGATTCTCCTTGTGGAGCCTCACTGCTTCTGCTATGAATAGATTATCTAGAAATATATAAGTACCCATCATATATGCATCATGATAAGCATATTCAGACTTCTTCCCCTCCAAATCAAACCAAAACAAGCAAAAAAACCCAACAAACTTTACAACCAGACACTGCCAACTCTCATTGCATTCATAATCTATAGTTAATTTTGCTGCAGACTGACAGAAACCACTAAAGACACTGTGAATATGCTAGACCAGTAGTAAGAGCAATGGATTTGGAATCAGAGGACTCATGTGAACCCCAATGAATCACTTTATATACTTCCATTTTCTCATCTCTGGAATAAAAGAGTGTTGGACTAAAGTATCTCCACTACGTCTTTAAGTTCTTGATCTAATGGATTTTAAATATGTTATGGGGTGGTAAGCTATGAAGAATCATCCAAATTTTACTTTTATTTGGAGTGAACACAAGAAAATGTATTGCTTCTCTTTTGATTAATCAGTAGCCACTTCAAGTCATTTTAGTAAGTGATCAAACAAAGCATATATCAGTGTTTGGCAATGCAGATGAAAGATCATAGTATTATAGATGGAGGAAACCAAAGGGACTTCAGAGCTCTCTTAGGTCCAACCCCTTGTTTTATAAATAAAAAGAGAGAGGGTCATTAACTTTAAGTGATTTGCCCAAGGATACACTTGTAGTAGATGGAACTGTGAGGTTTTGAACTCAGATACATTCTCTTTCCATTATGACAAACTGCAGTCTTCCAGGCTTAGAGAATGAATGACCTGGAATAACTTTAATATTTTCCTAACTCTGTAATAGCTAGCATTCATATATTGCTTTAAAGTTTGTAAAAATGCTTTACATGTGGTATCTCAATTAATCTTCATAACAGTCTTCTGAGGAAGGGACCACTATTATTACATCTTTACAGATGAAGGAGCTGAGTCAGGGGCCAAAATAACTTGTCCAAAACCATGCTGCTGTTAACTGAAGCAGCATTTGAACTCAGATGTTCCTAACTCCAGAACCAGCCCTCTAGCCACCATACCATCTAGATATCTGCAATGTGACTGCATTGCTTACAAAGAGTATTATATTCGTATCTTCTTTATAGATGAACCAGGCAGTACAACACTTATCAGAATCTTGCACTTTCATATTATTGTCAAGGTAATGGATCAAGGGGAGGGAGAGTAGGATTCTGGGGGAAATAGGATCAGTTCATCAGACAAAATCTCATCTTTCTAAAGCTTCTCCTCATTAGACCTTCCTATAACAACTAACAAAAGGTAGCATTTTTGTCTGATCAGAGACTTCTCTCATTTAGCCTGTTCCTTATATCAATTCTAATTACTAGAGAAATAAAACCAGCAGATCAAATGATTATCTCTCAAATAATAGGGGGCAAATTTTAACAAATAAAAAAGATCCCCCTTCTACAAAATCAAACATCTTCCCCTTTAAAGGGAGTCAGGGTTTCCATTGGAACCCATTTTGGCTTTATTAGCTCCCAATATTTCTAGCAAACCTGCCCATTTTAGAAGCCCCTTAGGTTAGAGGTAGACTTGCCCTTTTGGAAATTCACTGTCACTCTTCTTTTAAAAGGAAAATCAGGCTTCCATCTTCCAAACCTCCATTCTGTGATGCCCACAGGGAGAGAGAAAAAAAGAGCTTTTAAATACACTCACACTACCATATATTTTATCCCCTCTATCACTGGAGGCTGAAGGACACAGGCAATCAAAATATACCAGTAAAACAGACCCTTGTGTTGGACTGAACAGCCTACCTAAGGGCATGCCAGAGAGCTTTCATGGTTACTGTTTTCATTTTTTTTCAGTCATTAATTTTATTCTCAACCAACACTACTCAGAATGGTGGAGATGAAGTGGACAGGTGCCCACATTTCTAATTTAGAGCTGATACTGCTTGTAGCTCTGAAACTATTCATTAAACCAAAAGAACAGCTTTCAACTATTTTTGATTCAGTTTGCTTGTGCTACAGACACTTTCTTGCATAAAGATTCAGCTTAATAAAGTGGCAAGCACATAAGTCTTAGAGTCATCATTGAATCTAGGTCCTCAAGGGACATTAATCCATCTAGTACAAACAGCCCATTTTACAAATGAGAAAATTGAAGTCCCAGTTGATTAAAGTGACTTGCCCAGGGTCACAGTTAGTAAGCATTAAATAAGTAAATGGGATTTGAACTCAGGTTTCCTGACTCCTGAACCAGTCCTTAGTCCTTGATCAGGTCACCTCCCATTTCTTTCAGCAGATTGTCCCCACTATCATCCCCACTCATTCTCAAATCTTCAGTCTCTCTTTATCCACTGTTTCCTTCCTTGCTACCTATAAACACAACCATGTCTCTCCCATCCCTAAAGAAAAAAAAAAAACCCTTACTAGATCCTACCAACTTTGCTAGCTCTTATCCTATATTTCTCCACCTCCTCTAAGTAAAATGTAATGAAAAGGTTACAGTTTGCTCTGATATCTCTCCTCTCACTTCTAAACTCTTTTCAATCTAGATGTTGACCTTATTCAACTGAAGCTACTTTCTTCAAAGTTACCAATGAACTTGAACTCCTATTTGACAAATTTTGGCCTTTTCTCATACTTTATTTTTCACCGTGCAACATCTGACACTGTTGACCACCTTCGACTCCTTGTTATTCTCTTCACTCTAGGTTGTTGTGACACAGCTCTCTCTTGATTCTCTTTTCTGTGTAATCTCCCTTCAGTCTCCTGTGAAGGGTCTTCATTCATGATATGTCCATTAACTTCATCCTTAGTAGCCTCTTCTCTTTTTTTTCTACATTATCTCATTTAGGCATCTCATTGGTTTCCACGGTTAAAAACAGTCTCTCTGTGCTGATGCTTCCCAGATGTACATAGCCAACCCCAGGCTCTCCTGAGTCCCAGTCCTATAAAACAACAACTAAGAAGTTGTTATCTCTCCCCATAAATCCATTCCTATTCCAGGCTCCTGCACACTACTGAGGCTATCTCCATCTTTCTGGTTACTCAACTTCACCTCAATGTCATCCTCAAATCCTCATTATGACTTACCACACATATCCAGTAGACTGTCAAATCTTGTTTCTACCATTACAACTTCTCTGTTATATATCTGCTTCCCTCCATTCACATAGCCTCCTCTCTTTTCCTCTCACTTGGACTACTGTAATAGCTTTCAAAATGGTTTCCCTGCCTCATCTCCTCAATAGAATCCATCCTCCATTCAGATGCCAAAGTCATTTTCCTAAAACATAGGTCTGACCATGAAACCCCCCTGCCCTACACAATCAACTCCACTGGCTCCCTATTATCTTTAAATTTAAGTGTAAACATGCTGGTGCACTTGTTGTTCTTTGCACAATATGCTTCATATCCCCCTTTCCATGCATTTGCACTGGTTGGCCCCTAAACTTGGAATGCTATCCTAATTCATTCTCACCTTACTTGGCTGGCTTACTTGAAAACTCAATTCAAACAACACTTTCCACAAGAATCCTTCTTCACTCACCCCAAGTCCTAGTACTTGTTAACCTCTGTGGCAGGGGCTGGTTATCATATTGCATTAAATATAATTTATAGCTATAATTCTCATGTTCTTTTTTTAAAAAGAGTATTAATATTTATGGTTCTTAGCTTGTAGGGTTACCACATGAATCAATTCATCAATATGCATTTATTAGGTACCTATTATATGCCCAGCATTTGCCCAGGTGAATAGGGTACAAAGATAAAAATGAAAATTTCTTTGTACTCATGGAATCCAATAACATAACACCTTTTTATGTGTATACACGACACATACAAGCAGACACAACTAAAGCACTTTGTAAATCATCAGAGAGTGAAGAGATTTGAGTTATTACTCTGAATGTTATACCCAACCTCTTATAGATATATGCTTGTTTTCTTTCTCCTCATTGAGAAATATTTTGAAAAATCTGGAAAAGGAGGAATTAAAACGGTGAGGGGAAGTTAGCTGTCATAGCAATTGTTATGAATTTTAGGAGAAACAGTTGAATAATTGCATACATATCATTAAATCCATGAGAATTAGACAAGGTGGCTAAATTGATTTTAACTTCAAATGTGCTTGACTATGTCATTCAATAACCAACAATCACCTCCCTCCTCCTGAAAGGCATTATAGCATGAGTTTTCACAAATGATGGATGGAAGCATGGTATAGAGAAAGGACCCGGACTTTGGGACCTGATTTTCTGATCTTTCACCTGTGTGACCTTAGGAAAATCTGAGGTTCAGTTTTCTTATAAAAAAAAATGATAATAATACCTCCATAGACTAGAGGTTTGTTGCAAAGTTCAAAATGGTTAAAATTTTCCCTACATATGTAAGCTTCTATTGCCAATAATAATAATAATAATAATAATAACATATTGCAACTTGCAATTTTGGAAAGATTGGAAGAAAGATCAGAGATGCCTGTAACAATCAGTCAGTAGCTGAGACCACAGGAGCTTGGTAGTAGTGATAGCCAAGTCCAGTGAGGAGCCGTCCCATCTGGGCAAGGAAGTGACTTCATCTAGAACTAACTTTGTACCTCCTTCTTTCTGGCTTCTGGCATATGACAGGGAAAGAGAGATAGGTAAGGAAAAACATTCATTTTTATGGACAGTTGCCTGATGCACTAAGAGGTTAAGTGACTTAGAATCACATTCCAATGATGTGTCCAGGAGGGACTTGAACCTCCAAGATCAGTTCTCTGCTACATGCAGATCTTGTAATAGGGGACACAGCGAGCCAAGAGTCATCCCAAATATTGGGTCTAATTTACTAGAGATTCAAATGGAGCTATTTTACTTTATGATATAACAAATGAAAACATTTCAGAAGATTAAAAAACCTGGGTCAAGAAATTGTAGGAAATGTTGGAAAATAAAATTTGTTTATGAGCTTTGTGTCCATTTTACAAATAAGCCAAACAGCATCACCTATTCACTTACTTCCTATGTGACTTTATTAAGTCACTTACATCCTATGGTATGGGTTTCTCACCTATAAAATGCAAAGGTTAGACTAGGCAGTCTTTTAGCTCCAAATTTTTTACCCTGAACCTTTGCAGGAGATACATAACACCTTAGAATCTATGTCTCCTAATGGAACCTTTGACACCAGAAAGCCTCCTTATTCCTTTCCACTGAACCCTATTCTCCCCCTTATAGTGCACTTTTGCAATAATTCCAATACAATGTAAGCTCCTTGAGAACAGGGACAGCTGCTGCTGTGGTGGCTGTTGTTACTGTCTTGTTTTGTACTTAGAATGTCCAGAACCTAGAACAGTATCTGGTGATAGTATTTAGTGAATGAATGTTTTCTGAATGAATGAATATTGCCTTTTCCATGAACACTATGGGGACTACATAAGACAACAAAGGGAAGACACAATAGCCAAGATGCATCTCCCAAGGGAGCTCTCTGGGTGAGACTCAACTCTCTTCTCCTTTCCTCCATCAAACAGTTTTGCTGAAACCTATCCTAGTATTGGATCTTTCCCCACTGGTCCTGCTGGGCTATTGTGTAAGTATAAACAAAGGACAAGGAAATACTGGTCTTATGCGGAGTGTGGAGAGGGACAGGACAGCAAATGGTGCTGAAAGCATCATCAGGCTGTAACAAGTACACAAATGCCTGCCTCTTTGACTGCCTTATTATTAAACTTTAAGTTCCTTGAGAACAAGGCTATCTCTGTTCATTACTTGGTAACCCTCAAAGTCAAGTACAAGGGCTGTGTACCATGTAGGCACTCATTAAATCACTGCCTGATAAATATAGTTCCTTTTGAGACATTCCACCATGCCAAGCATTCACTCACTAATCCTCCTAGTAACTCTGAAGGCTGGTGAGGAAAATGATGCTCCTCTTTGATGGAGAGTGAGAGTCCTGAAGCAAAGAAATCATTTCTTTAAGGTTTCAAGGGTGCTCCCCTGGTAGATCAGGGAAGGCAGAATGTAGATTTCTGGGCAGGTGATAACTGACCTAAGGTCTGAAGCTCTGGACGTCTGCTTTTTTGAGGGCACTGTAGCTTTTATAGCTTTCTTCCATTCTGAATTCCTCTACATCCCTCTTATTCTCATCTTTATTCCTATCTCTCTTTCCCTCTCCTTCCTTCTTTATCTCTGCTCTGTCTTTCTGTATTTCCCTTCTACTATCTGTTTCTCTCTCTCTTTCACTCTTGTTCTCTTCTCCTTCCCTCCCTTTTTCTCTCTCCCTTCTTCTTCTACATTCCCAAACCTCCTCTCACCAGCACAAACTACACAGAAACAGATGCAAAGTATGTAAAATAAAAGTATTTTTCAGTTGTGCAATAAATCTGCACAGTTTGGTAAGTCAAAGACATGATCATTGTTTGGGTGGTCTCTAAGAAACCATGGAAGTTACCTAAATGAAAGTTAACAGTTTTCCATGGGAAGTTTCAGAGTATGGGAAGGATGAGAAACATGATTTTGTACCAATCAGAAATAGAAGCAGTGGGAACAGCTCAAGGACAACTGTCTTGACTACTTTCATTTCTGTTTTCCTATTCAGCTCAGTCCAATTAGCCATGGTTAATAATCACAGTTACAAAAAGCCTTTCAGGACATATTTAGCACTCCAGGAAAGTGAATGTCTTTTCTGTACTTATCTCTCCTTCCCTGGCATCTACAGGGGGCCAGACTGCAGGAGGTCAAAAGTTAGCCCTGGAATGAATTGGAGAAACTTTTCATTTTAATGACAAACTCACTGTGAGACAATCCTGTCACCAATAGAAAGTGGATGGCTTTTCTGCCCGACTATGCAATTCATTTCCAAAGGGCCTTTAGATTTGGATATATTTGGAATGAAAAGACAGAAAATTCAAGGACTTCTGATCCACATCAAGCTTTTTGCATGTTTATAGCAATATGTATATTTCAAAATTCAAAGTCACCTTCTCCTAGATCAAGCAAACACGACTACATTTTTCTACTTTATCCATTTATTTATCTATCATTCATCTATCTATCTATCTATCTATCTATCTATCTATCTATCTATCTATCTATATGTAATTGGAATGCACATATACTGCTCACTCAAAAGGATTCACTGGACATCAATTATAATTCTATATTTTAGCATTTATCTACACATAGACATTAATAGCTTCTAAAAAACGTTTGAATGCATCAAGTTAAAATATGTGCAAAACCACTCTTTGTTCAGAGCTGACCTATGGATTCAATGCTTATCTGGAGCTAATACATGTTTAAAGAAGCCTGAGGGATAAACAATTCTAAATCTGGGCACTTAGGTCATCTGAACAAAATGGATACAAGTCAGAATGATTAACAAATTGTAAGAGAAAAGATTTGTACATTAAATGAGAGATTTACTGTAATTTTCTCTCTAACCCTCCTCCTCCCCCCTCCACAATTGAATAAATGCAGTATGAGCATGCCAAGATGTTCAAAGTTGAAAAATCACTCCAAGTCTATGTGTGCTCATACACAAAGAGCCCAACAAAATCTGTTTCACAATGAATAAAATCTAGCTGACAATAATAAATTGAGGGTCATTGCAGAAAATTCAGCCCATAAGCAAGAGCCAATATGGTCAATTTGCCATGGAAAGCATGGACTTAATGCTTTCCTAATATCCTGTAGGCAAATATTCCATTTCCTTCATCTGATGAAAATAGGAAATTTCCTTGGCTTCCTAATCCTTCCACCCAAAAAAGTTGTTGAAAAATTAGCCCATTTGATAATAGTATTTTTCTCAGTTAATAGCCCATTGTGTCTACTTTAATATTCACACTTTCCTGAATTTTATTCATGAAGGGAATGATGAACTGATTTAAGCAAATTCACAACTTTCTTTCCTAGTTCTTGTTGGGGGTAGGCTACATAGGTTCTTATGTAATGTAGTTTAATGAAGGATAGAATAAAAATCCATAGACAGGGTAGCAGTACAGTTATTTTCAAGGACTACACCATGGTGTTATCACAATTCATTGATACATCTAAAAAATCAAACTTCTTTTTATAAATAATATCAATATAGTAGTCATATTCGAATGTCAGATTTCATAGGATGGTTCCTATTTCTCACTGTACTTAATTCCATCATATCAAATATTGGCTTGAAATAAGTTGGTCCTGTGTTGAATCTTAGAGATATTTTGGATATGCAGTAAGTTTCATTGTGATTGAATATGATATAGAGGGAGCTCAAGAACACATATATAGGAGATCTGTGACCACAAAGCAGTACAACTACATATAGATTAGTGAAACCAATCTTATCACTTTACAGTTAATTAGACAATCAGTCAATAAGTATCAATTGAGCATCTATTAAATGTCAGGCACTGTGCTGTGCTGAGGGGATACAAAGAAAGGTAAAAGATAGTCCTTGCTCTCAAGGAACTCACAATCTGATGGAAAAGATACCATGCAAATAACTATGTACAAACCAGTGATAAAAGGGATAAACTGGTGATAAGCAGCAGAGGGAAAACACAAGAATTAAAAACACTGTGTGTAACACCAATCTGCATTAGACACATATCACTTAATTAGGAGTATGTAGGCATTTTATCAAAAATTAGATTTTTAAAATGTTATCATTACAAAATGTATGGAGTTAGAATAAAAACGTTTCATACGCTACATAAAATGTCAAAAATATTGTAATATCTTAGGCTTAGTTATTATATTCCAGAAGAATGTTTTAATAACAATAACCCTAAGAGAATATAACTTTTAAAAAAAGAAACCTCAAAGTAAAGCAATTTCCATACAGAAAAAAAATATTCACTTACCTGGATCTTCTATAGTTAAGTTCTTCGTTAACCATTGCACAATATCTGACCCTATAACAAAATGTAAACAAATGTGATCACTTACGTCTATTTCAAAAACTCAAAGCTTCCAAACAATTCATGACTAGTGATTTGTTTTTGATGTTTTGGTTTGGATTTTTAAAAAAATCAAGCGGTGCCATTTATAGAAATAGAAAAGCAAGATGGAAAGGATTTGGAGACAATGATGATAAATTTGGTTTTAATTCAGTTTTCTATTCTAAATCAGTCCAACAAGCATTTATTAAGTAACCAATTTGTGCAAGGCAATGTGCTAGTTTTCAGAATAATTCATTTTTTAAATAAGACAGAAAATAGATGATAATTGCAGAACTATGGCTATTAAATATTATTGTGATCTTGGGAATAGAATTATGTTGCAGAAGTAAGTTCCATTCCAACTCCTGCCAGAGGCTTGGCCTGTGATCTTGGTCATATTTATGACCTCATTTACTCTTTTGCATAACTGAAAAATAGTAAAAGTCACCAGTAATATACTTTGGAGACATCTGCAATGATTAAAACAGCAGTGTTCATAAAATAATTCCAGGTGCTTTGATGAAAATAGTGCTACAGTAATATCCCACTAAGAACAAGCCTAATTTTGGGTTCCATCTCTCTGGCCTGGCCCCAGAGACTGTCCCCGTTAAAGGTTTTCATTCTTCACTTGGTTTGTTAAATATCACAGAGACCAATTTATAAGGGCTATATCTCTAACGTTAAAAAATGAGGTATGTAATTGCTGCCCTTAGCCACTTCTGTAATATAAAAACGACATGAGAAAAGGACATTTTGAAACCTTGAGAGATTTGTTATTTAACCTTCCATTGAATTTCAGACTTAAAGTCAGTGTGGCAAAGTATAAAGAACACTGCAGTTGAAGTTAAGAGGTCTCTGCTGTTTTACTTTATGGAAGTTACTTATCCTTTCTGTATCATCATTTTCTTAATCTGTGAAATGAGGTTGGTCTTGATGTCTCTGTGTTCTCTTCTAATACTAGAGCACATGATTCTATGGGCCTAAAACACTCTCCTTTTAGCTGCTCTACTCCGCAAATCTCTTGACCAAGGAGAATCAAGGATTTGGATCCTTAGTCTCAAATTCTAATCAATTATATTTTACTTTTATTACCTTGTACTAGGGCTCTGTTCTGCTGGGAAGATTAGTTACTCTTCTTTCCTTTCCTTTCCTTCTCTTCCCTTCTTCTCCCTCTCCTTTCTCCTTTTCTTTCTTCCCCTCCTCACCTTCCCCCTGCCTCAGAAAAAAAATACTTGCACTCATTTGAGAATGTTCATTTCAAACAAGATTGTAAATTAGGTTAGGGGATTCTTGGGAAGGTGTTTGCTCCCTTTCGTATCTCAATTCCAAGATTTTTCTAGGTCATCTAGGTGGTACAGGTCTGGAGTCAGAAAGAATTGAGATCAAATTTGACCTCAGACACTTACTCACTGTGTGAACCTGGGCAAGTCACTTAAATTCTGTTTCCCCAATTATAAAATGGATGTAATAATAGAATCTACCTCACAGGATTGTTGTGATGATAAAATGAGATAAAATTTGTGAAGCTCTTAGCAGAGTGCATGGCACAAAATAGGTACTTCATCAATGCTAATTCCCTTTTCCTCCTTTCCTCTGGATCTTTTGATTCTTGTTCTGAATCCAGATGTATTCTTCCCCCAACTCCTACCCTTTCATCTGGCTCCCAAGTAAAATAGTGGTTTCCCTGTTGGCCTGATAGCAACACTTCTGAACAGATTCACACAATTCTACCTGACTTTATGATGCTCCCCAGTCTGCAGTGACAGATTTTAAGCTTTTATCGTATGGATATTTACTGCTTATGAAAATCTTCTATTTGTGACACAATTGCAGTAGAAGTAACTGTTGCCTGCACCATTATTTTACCTAAAGTTGTATTTTTTAAAGATGTTACTCTAGCCATTAGATGGAATATAGCTGTGTCTGAATTTCAAAGGAAGCTATATTTTTCAAATTTGGCAATCATTTCCTAAATACTATGAAAAATGTAATATCCCATATTGAGTTTAATCTTAAGGAGCTTTAAATAAAGCTTTCCATGTGGTTGATCAGCCAATTTTGTCTTTACAAGACTGCTCCCTTTAAAGCCGTCTCTGATTCAAATGCAATTGAGAGGATGGATTTATCCAGACCCTGAAGGAAGTTTTAATGTAACCAGCCATGAGACTTCAAAACTCTAGCTCTGTAGGAAAAGAGTAAAATCACACACAAAAGCACAATTATTATAAAGTGTGTTCAGCCGTATGCCTTCAATTACACTGCATAGGCATCTGTACTTCCTGAGGCATGATGTTGCCTTTTAAAAAACATATTTTAAATATTTGGACCTCTGCTTTTCAAACAAATGGGTAGTGATGCCTGACCCATGTAGGCTTCCATGTGCCCAAATATTCAGTTCAACTTCTTCCTCATCTAAAAAAAAAAAGAACCCATTTTAGGTTAAGGGATCCTTTGGGGACTTTTTTGTAGGCAGCCGTGGAAATTCTCCATGCAGATGGAGAGATCCAAACACTGGTGCCAGGACTATAAATATTTCAAGTTGTGAAACATGCTAACAAATGGCCTCTAGAGAATTAAGGAGGGGTTTTTTACATCAATAAACACCAAAAGTGAAATTTTCAAAGGTCTTTTTTTTAATGTGGAGGACAGAAATTTTTCATACTATGCTTTTAATTACTTCTGACATTTGTTAATCCTCAACTGAGTTTTAAAAGAGACAGTTTAAAATCACATGCCCTTATATAGGATTTGGTATCGGAAATAGGCATGTGGTTATTATATGATAACATCAATATATTTCAGGTCATTTCAGAGGTAGATCCTACGCACTTAATTGGCACACTATACATTATTCTTTCATTGTCAAAGTCTTTCTGGCATTTCACCCATTTGGCACCTGCCATAGGAAGAACAAGTATAAGATGAGGAAGGCATGTATATATCAACATGGATTCAGTGCAAAAAGATGAAAAGTAGTATGTGTGCATGTATGTGTGTGTGTGTGTGTGTGTGTGTGTGGACTACCAGATAAAAATAGGTCAACAATATCATATAGCATCCAAAAAAAAAAAAAAAGAAGTCAAGGCAGTCTTATGATGGATGTGGTACTTAACTAATACTGTTCTCTCCAAGGTTACTATATTCTATTTGTTAGATCTGATGTCTTTTGCTCTGTCTTCATTATTCTTGACACCTTTCTTGTTGATAGAGCACCCTATTCTTCTGGATGTGCTCTGCTCCTTGGGTTTGCATAGCACTGTTCTCTCTTGGTTCTCCTATATGTCCTCTCCTCAGTCTCCTTCAAATCTGTATGCTACTCCTTGATTGTATGTCTCCTCTAGCCCCAAGGTTATGTCAGTGGGCCGTTTCTCTTCTCTCTTGGTGATCTCATCAGCTCCTATGGTTTCAATTATCTCTGTACAGATGACACCTGCATGTATTTATCAAGCCCAGGTCTCTCTCTTAAATGTCAGTCCCACTTGACTAGCTGCCTATTGAACATCCCCAAATGGATACCCCACAGGCATCTCAAACTCAATAGGTACAAAATAAAACTCATTACTCTCTTTCCTAAATGCTCTCTTCTTCCAAATGTTACTATTTCTTTTCAAGGCACACATTATTCATGCAGTCACCCAGGTTCATGACCTCTGAGTCACCTTTAATTTTTCCTCTACCTCAAAGATTATTTCTAATCAGTTGCTTTATTGATTTGAGTTCTACATCTAACTATTGTCCCCCACCTCCAACTCAAATGATCATCAACTTAGTTAGCCTCTCATCACCTAGTTGGGCAACTAGATGGACCTGGATTAGGACCCACCTGAATACAAATTCTGCCTCAGAAACTACTGATTGTATAACCCTTGGCAAGTTACAGAAACACCATCTGTCTCTGTTTTCTCATTTGTAAAACAGGGGTAATAATACCATTTACCTCCAAGGAGTATTATTAGGATAGAATAACATAATACTTATAAAGCATTTTATAAATTACAGTTATTGTCTTCATCTTCATTCTCATCATTATCAGTAACCTGGGGAATTGCACATCCAGCTTTCAATATCTCCCCTTTCCAATAAACCATTTTCCTACAGAACAAGTCTGACCATGATACCCACCTTCTCCCAACCTCCAATTGCTATTTACCACTTCTAGGATGAAATAGAAACTTCTCAACTTGACATTTCAAGTGCCTCATAATCTAGTTCTAATTATTCCTTCCCCTTGTAGATATATTTCATATTCTTTTCCTTTGTTCATTCTCCATTACAATCAAACTGATCTCCTTCCTATTCCTTGAGCTTTATATTTCATATTCCATTTCTCTATCTTTTCACACAGGCTGAAATCAATTCCTGGAGTGCATTTTCTCTTTATCTCAGCCCCTTAGAATTCCTAGTCCCCTTTTGAGACTTGGCTTATGGGTCACCTCCTAGGGGAAATCTTGTCTGGTCTAGTTTGTATTCTCTATCTTGCCAAATTATTACATACAGACTTGTTTCCTTACATGACATCTTCCTATCAGAATGTAAATTTCTCAAAGGACCATTTTTTCATTCTGTCTTGGGTATTCCCAGTGCCTAGCACAGTGCTTTTTATGTGGTAGGTACTTTTAAAATGTTTATTGAATAGGATTGTTTAAAAGCGTTCTGGCCTGGGGAAGTTCTCCTGTAGCAGGTGTCAGCTGGAGTCAGTTTGAACTGGTTTGTGAGAGCAGATCTTTAATTTTTGGTGTGAGCATTAATAACTCAGAAATTGGCAAATGCTATAAATAAGGATGTAATTTATGATTTTGTTGATTGTCTAAATTGAATAAAGTGATAGGAAAATATGAATAACAAGATTAAATTTAAAAGTGTGTCTTGTGGACATTTTTATAGAGTAGACCATAATCTCAGAGGGAATGCACAAGCATTAAGGGGCATTTGGAAAGACTTCATGTAGAAGATAGAACAGTGTGAGGTGAAAAATGGATCATTTCAATTTCATAAAATTAAAAAAAGTTTTTGTGCAATTAAAACAAACGTAGCCAAGCTTAAAAGAAATTTTAGCAAGACTTGACAGAAAGCAGGGAAGCCAATAGGCTGAAGTAAGGGGGGCAGCATTCCAGGAATGAGGGATAGCTAGAGAAAAAGGCACTGAGTCAGGAGATGGAATGTCCTGTACAAGGAATACAAAAAGGCCAGGGTCACCAGATCATAGAATATGATATGTACATAGACAAGAGTGAAGTGTAGGAGACATAGGAAGCAGCCAAGCTATAAATGGCTTTAAAATCCAAAAGATTTTATATTTGATCCTGGAGGCACCAAGACTCCACTGAAGTTTACTGAGGAGATGACATGGTCAGATTTGTACTTTAGCACTTCATGATATGATCATATCATTGAGTTTATTATGTGCCAAACATATTTTTAAAAAAAGACTAGCATTTTGCCAAAAATCTTTATATACAATTACTTAAAACCATAAAATATATTATAGTTTCACAAGCCATGATTCAATGTATCCATCCAGCCTGTCAAGACATAACTGAGCAAAATGTTCCAGATGTGATTTGACTAGGGGAGAGCCCAGACAACCTGCTATCCTCTATGTTCTAGACACTAATTCTTTTAAAGCAGCCTTAGAGTCTCATTTTTTTGACAACCACATCACATTGTTGACTCATAGTGGCCTTCAAAGAAATTAAACTTCTCAATTATACACGAAAATAAATGCATTCCTTTGTCTTATTGTAAATCTAACTATATCTTGCTTTCTGCAAAAGTTGTCAGCATGAAAAATTATTTCAAATTGGAGCTTTTGTAAACTGAACTATACTCTAAATGAGTTATAGGTTTCATTTAAAGGAATCCTGTGCTGTATATTTGTTTGTAAAATGGAGATGGCTTTTATAAAATGAACGTTACCATTCCCCAACATTTATTTATTTATTATATATTCACAAATTTGAAATTCTTACAGCAGTATATAAACATATCTTACCTATTTGGTATTCACTACAGCTCAAAAACAGGGCACTGAGGTGGTATAGTACATAGAGCCCCAGGCCTTGGGTCAGGAAGCCCGCTCAGTTCAAAATCAGCCTCAGAAACTTACTAACTGTGTGACCCTGGGCAAGTGATTTAACCGTTTTTGCTTCACTTTCCTCATCTGTAAAATGATCTTGGCAAACCACTCTAGTACCTTTGCCAAGAAAATCTCAGATGAGGTCACAAAAAGTTGGATACAACTGAAATGACTGAACAGCAGTAACAGCAAAGAACTCAGAAAACATGAAGTAGTTTGAGTATTACCAGCACAATACAGATGGTAAAGTGGGCAAAAGAAATACAGCAGAGCACCTTCCAACAATATCTTACATCTATGGACTCCCAGAAGGAACGTCACAGCAAACAAGCCAGCCAGGAGGGCCTTAATGAGTGTTAAGAAGAATATTTTTTTCTAAATAAACTTCATCTAAGAGAAAGGAAACCTGAGTTTCTAGGTAAATTGTAGAGTACATGGCTAGTCAGATTTTTCACTTTATAAATTTTTGTTCTAGCTCTGTGGCTACAGACTAAATGACAGAGTCACAAACAATCCCAAGCTCTATAAATAGTGATAAATTACAAATAAAAAGATAGGAATTGGAGTGTATTGTTTGGAAGGGACCATCTGCAGCAATGGTCAGTAGTGTCATCTTTGACTGCAAAGGAGGATGATGAGTATAGACAAAGACAGCCATCTCCCTCCCCAAATCTGAGAAAACACATTACTTTATAAAGAATATAGAATAATGATGAGCCTATCCTCTGTAGTTATTTTGGAATAGTTACTTAATGCATGGTAGAAGAGTAATTTTAACTCAATTCGCTTCTTGGTATATAAGGAATGCAAATCACAGGATACATTTATCTAATGGGTCTTGTAAAAGGGAGCCAGGGAGTACATCTGTGATTCTGCTTGTTTCTCTTCAAAGCTCATAAAGGTTTATTCAAAGGCGTCAGCAATTGTAAAACATAAGAGCAAACAGTGTAATGCCAGATGATTAGTATAAAAGAAATTTAACAGATCCTATGAAATGCTTCATGCCTTCACCTACCTCCAGAGATCAATATGAGTAATACAGCTAAGGATCCACTTGTAAATACAACAAAGTGTGCAACGTATCTAGGCGTTTCCTTTTAATTTCTAAGTGTGCACCCCACTGTGTATATGTCTACATTGTTGTTGTTATATTGGTCTGGACCAGTACATTCACTGATGTGGGGAACTCTAACCAGCAATACCGATCAACCACTTACTGACAATCTTAGAGAGACACCTAGGACACTTGTTAAGTGATGGCTCCATAATCACAACACTAATATGCGCCCAAGGTAAGACTCAACCCATGTCAA
Source organism: Notamacropus eugenii (assembly GCF_028372415.1). Lineage (NCBI taxonomy): Eukaryota > Metazoa > Chordata > Mammalia > Diprotodontia > Macropodidae > Notamacropus > Notamacropus eugenii. The sequence goes on from NC_092873.1 coordinate 401,755,319, forward strand.
CCTGACTCATCTGGGTACACTCAACATGCTGCTTTTGCCTATTCACATATTAGGATCAATATTGATTATCCCAAAAGACTTAGTGGATTTTTAATATACTAAGGTTTAAAACTCCACTAAGACTTTTTGATATACCCTTTACATCCTTTCTAATTGGACAAAGGTAACAATTGGTATTCCTTTTATGAGATATGATGCAGCTAGGTGGTGCAGTGGATAGAGCACCAGTGCAGGAGTCAGGAGGATCTGAGTTCAAATATCACCTGAGACACTTGACACTCACTAGCTGTGTGACCTTAAGCAAGTCACTTAACCTCAATTACCTCATCCTGGGTCCTCTCCAGTCATCCTGATGAATATCTGGTCACTGGATTCAGATGGCTCTGGAGGAGAGGTGAGGCTGGTGACCTGCACAGCCCTCCCTCACTCAAAACAAAGTCAAGTGCAAGTCATGTCATTATTTCTTTGATGGCATGGTCTTCTTTGTCAATGAAGGACGAACACACATATGTTCTTTTTTCCTACACATAAAGGGGATCCTTTCAACTCAATGTGATAAGATTACACACATGAAGATAGTTGAGAAATATATTATTGTGATGTAGATAATAAGAATTTATGAATAAAAAGCCCTCCTAGGAAATTCTACTAGGTTCCCATTGAATTCATATTAGACTTCTGGGATTAAATATGTGAAATATTTAAATATACTGAATATTAAATTTACAACCCTTATAGACAGAAAAAAGAAAACAAAATTAAAGAAACTTTGAATATTACATCCTTTGGTATATCCTACTGCTTCTACAGTATAAGTTAGCAGTAACTTCAGGGCTCTCATTGCTGCCTCATCAAACTATTACCTTCTTTAAAAATATCACACAAAATGATAAAGTCTTTAATCTACTTCGACTAGAGGCTGTAGGTAAAATAATCAGTATAGTCATCCAAATTATTTTTAGTCATTTTTTAAAATGAAATTGTGGAGAAACTCATATGGCAAACATTTTTTTGCTTTATCTAGAGTCCTCCCCATCTTGATCAATCAGTACAGACCAAAATGAAGATACCACACGTTCCCTGTTGTCTATTCTTTTAGGTAACTTTCACCTAAGTCACTTCTATTTTACCACACTTATAAAACTTAACATATCCTTTTTCCAGGTCTAATAATAATTATGTGTACCATTCAATTCCTTTTTAACATCTGCATGTGCTCAAGTGATTATATAATAAATGGTGCTTTCCTGGAATGCAAGCCCTCTAAATTATATAGTTCTTACCAAGCCATGCTTCTGGAAGGAGAAACCTGTTATCAAGTCACAGATCTTCATTCATTGCTACACAATATTCAATTTCAGTGGCAGTCTAAGTTTCATTTTCCTACACAGTAAGAGTTCAAACATTTTACCATCTTCATGAAAGAGCTACATAAATAAGTAATTTCTGAATCAGGTTTAATTTTCTAACATTTCTGAGCTAAAATATTGAAGCTCATCTTTGCGTTTCAATGAACCTCTTTTGAAAACATTACTTGTCTGTTTTCTTATTCTGTGACATACCACAATATAATCAAGTTATATCATGCAACTTACTGCATATACTTAGAGCTTTCAGGGGGCTTCATACATGTCCTCCACTTAAGCCTTCTTCTAGACCCTCATTATGCATGGAAGTGATCATGGCTTTGGAGAAGCAATGTCAATGGAACAGAAACTGGCAGATCTGATCATATGAGGAAGGTTTAGAGATGAAATCTGCCAAAGGACTGTGTGCCTGTCATCTGAAGATCAGCTTAGCTAAATGTAGGCAGAATGGGTCAGCTGTTCATGAATTGTTACACAAGCAACAACTCATGAAGACAGTGTACTATGGCAAAGATAGGTTATAATTTAGAGGGCTGAAATAACCTGGATTTAAATCCTGGTTCTTATGCTAATTATCTGTGTGGTCAAAAGTAACACTTAGGTAACCACAACTTCCTCATCTTTAGAGACAATAATAAAGTAGTTTGCAAGACAATGTAATGAAATATTACCGTATAATAAGAAATGATTAATAAGATTATAGGGAGGCAAGAGAAGACTTATGTGAAAAAATACAGGCCAAAATAGCCTGATCCATGGGGGAAAATACACATAATGTGTACAACAATACAAAGGGAAAAGAACAACAAAATGAAGAAGGAGCATTGTACACTAGTCTGTGGAGTGCCATACTTCCAACATTAGCTGGATTTCTGACCACAAGAAACTCACCTTGCAGAGCTTCATTTTGCTCATCTATAGAAGTAGGGATAATAGGAGCACCTACCTTACAAGGTTGTTGGGAGGATGGACCAAATGAAATCGTCTTTACAAAGTAGTTTGCAATAAAGGCAATAAAGACACCCTTATCTAAAAGAATTAATTTGTAATTTGTTTGTATTTTAATGAATCTAATAAACCATATGATGACCATGGATTGCTACCTTAGTTTCACTATGCTTTAAGTATTCCTAAAATAATGTGGGTTAATGTTACCATTCCTATTACACTTTACATTTATGAAAGGAAACTGAGAAATAGAGTAGTTGGACACTTATAGAAAATGAGATTTGAGTATGTCTATCCTAAATAAAGAAATTTAGTAGACTGAAAATTCTATAAATGAAGAAATTTTAAACTTTCCTTCAAAAATCCTCACTATTAGTCAAGGTTATTGAGATTCAGATCTGTTCTTTTCCTGCATTTTTTTCATCTTCATTCTTTTTCTTATGTTTCTTTCCAAAGAGAAACATTAAAAATGTTTTGTTTTTTGTTTATCAAATGTACCATTATTTGAACTAGCTATAAGTCATCATGCAAGTAAAACTCCTCCCCTCACTCAAGTAATGGTACCAAACTCATTGGACTCCAAGAGAGTCTTTATTTACATCAATGCTGTGGACAAGGAGGGAAAGTGGTAGAGTTGTTATGGCTCTAGCAATTAAAAAATAAATTAAAGCAGATGATGTAAAATGTCACTTTGGGATTATATTATTTACATATAAGCAATAACAAGAATTCTTCCTTCCTCTTCCTGTTAGAAATTAACTCCTTTTCAGAACAGAGCAGCCCTTATAAGAGCAAATAAATACCCTTTACAAATCTTTACATGATATTGGGAATGATTTTTAATTTTTTAAATGTAGAATCAAGAATCGCACTGTAGGACTTTGGGATGTTATCTGTTTGTTTTTGGATAGACTGCCCATCACCTTCCCCATTTCAGTTTTTAAATTCTTAATAAAGCTCTCCTCTTGCCTCTCAAATAAAACCATAGCAATCTCATGTCAATGAGGGTAATCATCACATCACATAATTTAACTACTACTGTCACCATTAATGAAAGCAGCTATAGATGTGTCAGAGGATAGAGCACTGAACCTGGAGTTAGGAAGACCTGAGTTCACATGTGGTCTCAGATATTAGCTATGTGACCCTGGGCAACCTTTTCTGAAAGGAAATGGCAAGCCACTCCAATATCTTTGCCAAGAAAACTCCATATACAGTAAGGTCTAGGGGTGACAAAGAGTCAGACAGGACCAAACAACAACAACAAACCAGCAACAACATTTTTTTTTGATGGACCTCTTTTAAAAAGAAATATTCCTCAGAATAATGTTTTCAAATGCATAAAATAAAATACATAGCATTACAAATGATTATTTTTTTCTTGGCCCCTATCCACCATCACACCTTGATGCATAGGGAACCCAACAATTGAGGGGAAAATAGCCTATAGGTCATCATTTCCTGTAAAGTCAGATTTATAGATTTCAAAGCTGTTATCAAAAATGAGGGCAGTCATCCACTAGGAAATGGCTGAACGCATGGAGATATACAATGTAATGGAATATTAATGCACAATAAGAAGTAATTTAAAAACTACAGGGAGGCAAAAGAAGACTTATAAGAACAATACATATGAACAATATATTATATGACTTGATTTAGGGGGAAAATATATACAATGAGTATGACAATGTAAAGGAAAAAGAACAATGAAAATTGAAAGAAGTACTGTACAGTGAAAATGGTCGCTTGATCCCAAAGATAATATATGAAAACATATCTCCTTCTTTGCAGAAGCAAGGCACTGTAAAGCAAAGCACTGCATATACTATCAAATTTGAATGATGTATGGTTTAGTTTTCCTGAGCTTTTTTTCCCCTTTTCAATGCTTTATTTTAAGAGATGTCTCTCTAGAGGGAGAAGGGAGGGCTATATTAAGGAATGAAGCAATGTTTAAAAAGTCGATATATTTTTAAAAAGCAAAAAGTTTTAAAAACTCAAAGAGGACAACAATATTATTGTCCATGGCAACTTGGAAGTGCCAATTTTAAACACTGAGAGAGGAAGTGATATCGCACCTGAAAGCAAGGGAGAGTGCACTGTGTGCTGGGGTGATGAAGTCACAGCTTCTTCAAAATCAGAAATTCTCTTTCATTCTGAGATAAATGACTAATCTGTTGTTTAGCAATGGAACTTAAAGTCAAATGCATAAGGCATAAGATTAAGTAAAGAACATTTGCATCCCTGTCACTTTTCACAGGTCTTAAGACTGGTTAGGCTCTTTAACCTATCACACTTTTAAGCCTTCTCTATTAAGTGAATGTTAGGGGAAGGGAAAAAAATATATTTGAGAATCAAAGGTATTCTGTCACACAACTCATCGTAGATACCTGTTTTGTAGGGCAATGCATACAATGACTTTAGACAGCTAAATGGCTGGATCCAATGAATGTGTGTCCCCAGGGGAACACTCATGAGACAAAACAACCAGAAACAGCAAACCAAGAATGGACAGAAAGGGAGACAGCCAGCATCACCTAACTCTTTGTAGCTATGCTGTTCTGCAGTTATAATAATAACAGCCAGGATTTATATAGTTCACAATCATTCTAAACAACTTCTCTTTTTGAAGGTGGATACTATTATTATCCTCATTTTATAAATAAGAACTGAAACTGAACAGACAATAGCAAGTACCTTGCTCAAGGTCACTCATCTAGTGTCTGAGGAAGGATTTGAACTCAGGGCTTCCTGACTGACTCCCACTACATCAGTTCTATCCAATACATCACCTAGCTGCCTGTATCTCCTTTCCTTTTTCGCCAAGCACTACATGGTTGTCACAGAGAGGTTTTATGGAGCTTAATCTCCAGTCACAAGAAGTGACAAACCTAATTTTCTAATTTTTATGAAGATGCTATATTCCTCAGAGGTAGTAGCTTTAACTGTTACCTTTTTATCCAAGAAGCTCATTTCTTGTTATGGTAATATTATTACTGAGTCATGCAAATGAAAGAAAAAGAAAACATATGAATCACTAAATGTAGTATGCCATAGTACCAATTCAACATTTGATATTCAAAACAAGATATTCCTGATATATTGACAAAATAGCATGTTCTACAGGATGAGGGATTATGAAACTAAACTAGAGGGAGGTTCTATATTTTTTTTTATTTCCAGCACCTTCCTACAAAACAATTTTGGTGCATACTTTGTAGAAGATGACTAAAAGTTACCATTCAGATTAACATTCTTTATTAAAATATATGTGGATTTAAAATTCAAGGCAAAGGGATTCAACAGCATATGTGTTTTTCCAACCCCAAGTTATGGGCATAGAAATCTCAGACAAACTGAGAAGCTGTTAAATATAGTTCCCATTTCCATGAGCTATATTTGTATACACTTTCCAGGCGCCTTCTCTGACCAACCCTCAAGTTCCCATTCCTTGGTTCTGAGTTGAAAGCTATCTCTTATTTCGCCTGGTCTTAGGTCTATCACCCTCCAATATAGGGGTAATAACAGCACCTTCAGCACAAGGTTGTTAGGAAAACTAAATGAGCATTTGTTCTTCAAAAAAGTGCTTAGTAGAGTGCTTCTCCATAGTAGGCACTTTATGAATGCTTATTCTACCCCCCCCCCTTTGCTCTCATTCCTCTACCTATCTTCTTTCTAACTCTGCTTCTGAGTATTACTAACCCTGAACTCTAATAACCATTGCCTCTGACTTTTCTGTCCAAAACATTCTTCTTTAAATATCACTTTTCAATAGGTGCTATCTTTCACTCTTAAGTTTCTTAAGGAGAGAAATTGTCTTACTTGCTTGTATTTGCATGACCAGTATTTAGCATTGTGTCTGGCACATGGTAAAGCATTAAATAAATGCTTTTAAATTTGTTTGTTTATATTCTGTTGAATTGAGTCAATTTCCTCAACATAGGCTAGGGAGGCAGGTAGTACAATAATTATATTCATTTTAAAGATAAAGGAAATTGAAGCTCAGGGAGTTTAAGTGCCTTGCCAACATCCCATGGTTCAGAAGTGGTGGGTCCTAAGTTCAGGTTCTTTGGGTAAAAATTCGGTGCTGTTTTCAATACACCATACTCCACAGAGGTACAGTATGACAAAATTGCTAATATAATGGCAGAAATTGTTAATACCAAATATACCATGGGCTCCCTTTAATTGTTCCTTGTAATGTCACAACTTCTGTAATGCCCTTATATTCCTACTCTTAAGATATTTACTCTTGAAAAAAAAAAAAAAAAAAAAAAGATATTTACTCTTGATTAGATTGAGCCAAACCACACCCTAGGCTTCCCTATGCTGAGATCTTGCCTTGTGGGGGAACCTGGCCCAACCTGAATCTGCTCTCTTTGCCCCTTTCCATTGGGATTCATGGCATGAAAGTCAGAATGAAGTGTCTTCCCTTGCCTGGATTGCCAAGGGACACTGGGGTCTCATGACCAGGCCTTGCTACTTCATACTGTCTCCTCCCTCCTAAAAACTATAAAAAACATTTTCATGGGCCTCTTTGGTAGGGAAATCCACTGGACATCCCCCAGGGTGACAGGTTTGCTACCCTGTTAACTCAAATTAAAGACACTTTATTCCTGAATTCATGGTTTTGACTTTATTTCAGGACTTGACAAATATGATAATCCCATTGACTTTCTTAATTTATTTGTACTTCAGCTGAAACCTATAGTGTGATTTCTAAGGTGGAGTTTTCTACACAGTGCTTTTTGCAGTAATAAAGTTCAGTCATGTTAATCAGGAGTTTCTAAAGCTTATCCCTTGCCTGTCGTTAACACGACAGGACCTGGCTGAGCCCATCCCTCCCCAATAGATTCCATATCCCAAACTGCTGACAATGTGTACTATAATGCCAAGAATGAAACTGCCGTTTAAGATATTTCCTGCTGTTGTCCTCCCTCGAGGCTGAGAAGCAGAAATTAAATTAAAACCCATAGATCAAAAGCTTAACTTTTCTTCCAGTAATGCACCCATACATTAGTTAACATTTATAATACCGACCCCTTTGTGGTTTTACGACTTTAAATTTAATGTCTTTCTAAACCAGTGCTCAAATTTCCTGCTGATGCTATCAGCAGGTCTCTTTTGGGGATCTCAGCATCTAGAATGACCTAACAAGGAAAATGTGTTGGCTGGCTTGTTTGAGAGAGAAGAGGAGGTACATCAAAGGCTCAATTGTCACTTCAAAAATTCCCCCATTACCTTTACCACTGTTTCCCCTTGTCTATCTATGTCTTTGCCCAGTACCATTATTTTCTTAAAGTATGCATAATCAGAATCACAGGTTGGTTGATGTCTCCTACAAGGTCTACAGGATCTCATTACGGCTCATACTGAATTCCCAAGTACCATGAAATGAGATGATTTCTATAAAACTACAAATGGACAAAGGAATTTCTCCTACTGTAAAGTAATACTGTTTCAGAATCATAAAATCTTGCAATTAGGAGGAACCTGAGGGATCATTTGGTCTAATTATGTAAAAATTAACCTGAAAAAAAAAAACAGGTTTGGCATTTCTAAAGGATTCTTGAGGCAAAATGCCATCTACATCCAGAGAAAGAGCTACGACATTGGAACGCAGAATGAAGCAGACTATTTTTTCTTGTGTTATGTTTTGTTTTGGTTTGGTTTTTCTCATGGTTTCTTCCATTCCTTTTAATTTGTCTATGCAACATGACTAATGTGAAAATGTATTTAAGAAGAATGGATGTGTAGAACCTATATAAGATTGCATGGCATCCCAGGGAGAGAGAAGGGAGAGAAGGGGAGAAAATTTAAGGTTTATGGAAGTGATCGTTGAAAACTGAAAACAAATAAATTAGTTTTTAAAAATAGGTTAGAGTTTGTTTGTTTTGCTTTATCTAAATTGCTATGTTCCTTAGAAGCTACTGAATTAGCACAGCAAAGTGAAATATATCCCTTTCTTGTCACTCCAGAGTACAATGATTTAAAAAAAAATCGCTATTAAAAAAATCTCAGTTTGGAAATGATGTAGCAGAAAGATGCTCAGCTTGGTCACACTGAGGAAACACAGTTCATGTCTGCATACATACATGTTTGTATGTACAAACTCTCCTTCTAGACCTTCCATTTAAATAGGGTGCCCAGGCTAGCCATTTCTTCATTTGCTACTCAGCCACACTTCTCAGAAATTCATCATTACCCCCAAGAACCTCATCTTCCTTAAAGATCTCATCAATTCTGAAACTCAAACCTCATTGATATCTTCTGTCCCTGGGACCTTTCCCTCCATCAATTGGAAAAGGTGGAGGGAGATAGTGGAAAGCTCCTCCCAGATTCCCTATTTAAATAGGGAGTCAAGGTTTGTCAGTCTCTTCCTTTGATACCTGTTTGCTATCTGGGTTCTCTCCTCAGATATCTCCCTTACTTCCACTTTCTTTTTATTTGTTCTCTTTCCCCATTAGACTATGAGCAGGGGCTGTCTTTTGCCTTTCTTTGTATACCCAACCCTTAGCATGGTGTCTGGCATATAGTACATACTTAATAAATGTTTATTCGTTGGCTATATGTATGTATACACACACACCCCTATAAATAAATGAATATGTATGCATGTATACGTATATGCATGTGTGCATATATAAATTGTATATGTATGTATTCTTGAGAGGTATGACAAAACAGAAAACCCACTGTACAGAAAAATCACTTTCTTCAAGGGGAGAATTTATTTGCCTGTTTTTAATGCTTCTGTCCTTACTATATCTCCTTGATAGATATTCCTTTGTCAGAGGGGGCAGCTAGGTAGCACAGAGGATAAAGTGCTGGACCTAGAGTCAGGAAGACCTAAATTTAAATCTAACCTCAGACATTTTCTAGATGTGTAACTCTGGGCAAGTCACTTAACCCTGTTTGCTTCAGTTTCCTCATCTGCAAAATGAGCTGGAGAAGGAAATGGCAAACCATTGCCAAGAAAATCCCAAAGGGGCACAAAGAGTTGAACATGAGTAAAAAATGAGTGAACCCAAACAAACTGATATTAACTGGTTGATTGGTAGTGAAGAGGTATTAGCTGGTTGATTTTAAGGAACACAATAGATTGGGGCTTGGGACCCTCACTGGTGGAAAACCCAAGTCCTCAGAGTTATCCCTAGAACTCTGAAGGGAGAAGAAGGTAGGTGTCCTTTGGCAACTCAAAAGTGTTAGTATGAGTACAGGCCTGGAGAACTAGCCCAGAGGGCTGCAAATTGTAAATGTAAAATTAGAGAACTAGTGACTTCTGTCTCTAAAACTATGATTCAATTCTATGACAGGAGGTCAGGAAGAGGGCATAATTAAAAGAGAAAGGTGAAATTTCTGGGGCATTTTACTCCCATATCTATTTTCTCCTTTTTAATTATAAAGGCAATAATAGACAAATTTTGACACTTGAAATCATCTTTCAATAGCATGATTTTTAAAATTTTTTCTATAGCTAATTTTTTTAGCTAGAAAGTCATTTTATTTTTCTGGGTCACTTTTTCTTCATCTATAACATGATTTGTTTACACTGGGCATCTCTAAGGTTCCTTGTGGCTCCAGCATGTTGTTACTGTAAATCACACTGTTTTAATAGTGGAGTACAAGTAAATTGGATATTATGATTCATAGGCTCAGCTGACCCACTTTGGGTCAGAGAAACCAGAGTCTAGAGAGAAAAGATGTGGAGTCAGAGGAACGAATGGGGAGCAATGTGAGTGGAGAATAACTGAAGAAATGGTTGTATGTGAATTAATACAATATGATTACATCATGAGAAATTACAAATGTAAAGAATTCAGAGAAACTTGGTAACTTACGCAGAACAGTGTTAGGGTAGCCACAACTTACATGCAAACATAAAGGAAAATAATATTAAAACTTTCTGAACTATGATAATTGCACTAATCGAGCCTGATTTCAGAGGACATGACCATGAAGCACACTTCCCCTCTATTTGCAAAGGGGAAGTGGGCAATAGATGCAGAATGAAACATTTAGGGTTGTTTTTGTTTTGTTTAACTGCACTTATTTATTATGAAGGGCACTTCTATAGGTGGGGAGGGTGGTGGGGAGGTGGTTATTAAAAGACGACAGTGGTCATTTTTGAAAAGAGTAATAATAAAACATTTAAAAAAGGCCATCTGAATTCAAATGCCAGCTCTAACATTGACAAGGTCCATGACCTTAGACTAGTTTTTTTCACCTCTTAGAGCATCAGTTCTTTATCTGTATGACTGAGATAATATTTGAACCACCTATCTCATTGGATTATTGCAAGGAAATTGCTTTGTACCTTAAAGTACAATTTAATTGGGAGTTGATTTTAGTTATTGCTAATCTCTTTCTCCTTGCTCCAGTAAAGAAGAAATGGAATTACTGCAGATTATAGAAGGCCTCAATAAATGAAATTATTGTCTGCTTCTCTTAGCAGATCCATCTTTTCTGGATCCTTTACTTCTCTTCTGACTTGAAATTAAAGCAAGAAAAGGGTGTCACTACATTACTGCTACAGAATTCCACCATGGTTCTCTCTGATACTATGACATTTCTGTTGTAGGCATTTTTGCATTATGTTTTCAGTTCATGGAAAGGGTGAATTAAAAGAGAAAGGTGAAATTTCTGGGGCATTTAAAAGTTTAAATTTAATTCAGGATTGAAGTTATGTTGGCTATTGAGTGATTCTTCATAGGCAGATAGACATGAACTTAGCTGTCTGCAGAAATTTGAAAGAAAAACTTTTTTTCACTGTCTTCCATAGCTCATGAAGTTTGATTTTTGCTTCCTTCTAGGCTGAGAGAAGAGAAATAAGCTCAGTGGAAATAAAGCTTTCTAGCTGAACAATGACAACAAAAAATCCCTAATATTAACCAAAAATAGATATTGTTTTAGAGAAGAAATATGTTGTGCTTCCCTTGCTTATAGCCAGCTCCTCATTGTATTAACTTGTATAATCGAAATGTTCCTCCTCTATCACATCAATGAAAGACACACTGACAGAATGAAATATAGCTCTCTTTTGACACTGGGCACACTCAGGGTAACCTCCCTATCCATATCCTGTACACACCTTGCTAAATCATGTGCACAGTGAAATTCTAGGGGGAAATTCTAGGACAGTCACTTTGACTCACATCAGGGACTGACTTGAAGCATGGCAGTGACAGATGGCAGCAGGTTGCTCCAGTGTCCCATCAATTTTTCCTGCATCTACTGTAGCTTATCTCATAAAATAGTAATCTTTTCTTCATGAGTAAATTCATACCATTGCATGGAATTGTAATTCCTGACAAATGGGAAAGTTAAAAATCTACAGTTCCTAGCAAGGCATATGCCAAAAAATAAATGTCATGTCAACTGAAACTGTGTGTTTTCCTCTAAATAGAACTATAAAATTTTAGAATTGATAAGAGTCAAAGTTTCCTTGCATTAAGTTTGATCCCTTTGTTTTATTTCTGTCTATCTATCTATCTATCTATCTATCTATCTATCTATTTATCTATCTATCTATACATATGTATATGTATATATATCCATATCTATCTATATCTATCTATCTATCTATCTATCTATCTATCTATCTATCTATCTATCTATCTATACATATATATCAGGGATTCTTAACCTTTCTCATATCATGGTCCCCTTTGGCAGTCTGGTAGAGCTGACCTGCCACTTTTCCAAGTAGTGTATTTAAATGCAAAAAAAAAAATCCTATACATAAGATTATAAGGGAACCCATTTATATTGAAAAATTGTTATCAATTCATAAAAAAGATCATTTATCTCAGATAAAGAATTTCTGCATCTATATAAACTCATTAATTTTTTTTCCCATAACTTTTGAAAATAAACAAAACCATCTTTATGTTAAACTCTTTCCCTAATAGTTCAGCAGACCATGGAGCTAGTTTTTAGTTCTTAATGACTATGCCAGTAGATAGCTGATTCTGGCAGTTTCTTACAAACTGGAAAATATTGGACAATGGATTCCATACTTAACAGAATGCAAATATATCATTTGGGGACAAGACTAAGTTCAGAAAGGTTGATGTCAGCATACAATTGACTGTCAGTTAATGTATTGGGAGGTTTGTGGTATAGTGGAAAAGGTGCTAAATCTGGAGTGAAAAAGCCCAAGTCCAAATCCTACTTCCACTTCCTAGAAGAATATGGAAGTTCTCAGCCTTTCTGGACCTCGATTTCCTTTCTCTATAAAGGCAGAGACTTTGAACCAGATGATTTCTAAAGTTCTGTCTAGCTCTGCATCTATCATCCTATTATGTGTTTTGCACACAGCAACCCATGTAGGATTTCTATTAAGATTTGGAACTGTTGGAACATGTGCTGGTAGAATGAGTACCCATACCAATAAAACCACAAATCTTTTGAGGACAAACAAATAAATGAATGAATTATATGAAAAGGGGGAGGAGACAAAGAAAGAAAAAATATATCAGTACTCCAAACAAGCAAACAAAACTGAAAAGCAAAGACAGTCTTCCAAGATCAGGCATGTTAGTATAGAGGCTGGATGTGCCTGGGTTTTAGTTGCTTTGCTTTTCCCACAATACTTAAGAATTAGAGGAAAGTATTTATTGTATTGAATAGATTCCTTATGGACAATTTATGGAAGTATGTAGACAAAAAATGTTATAAGATGCAAAGATGTGAATATGTTTTGATCTATAATAATGATGAAAATATTCACATCAATGACATCATGATAAACATGAATATAAGACATGGATGCCTTCAATCATATCAGGTTTCAAAATTTTTCACAATAGTATTTACATGTGTTTAAAATATCAGTCATTTTATGAAATTTCACTAATTGATCAATTTTCCTACTTTAATGTTCAAGCTGCATTTTTCTTGCCTTCTGATATCTGCTGAGATTGCAAAAAATGTTTATGCACCTATGAATTGGATTGCTTCAGTAAACCTCGCCATATCTGGGGTTTTCAAATACATCCCTAAGGTGGCAGAGAATAAAATAAATGACATCCTACAACAAATGGATATATCCTAGCTTTTCTCAGAAACATCTTATCAAAATAAACTTGTATAATATTGGAAGGCTGACCTATTCAGACAGTGGGATTATGCCAAATGTAACCAGAGCACACAAAACAGGTTTCAGAAAACTAAGACTCACATATACAGCAACTCTACCACATCTTTAGAAGGCTCAGTGTATAAGATAAATGGCCCCTTTTCAGGGAAGGCCCCTGGGAAATCTTGAAAATATATGCTTCTTCATGCTCCCTCAAACCTAGAGGATCATGTAGGTCTTGGACGCTCTCCAAAACAAACTGAACGGGTCATAAGGTTCAAGAACAGAACTAGATCTATCATTACCCCCAGAAAGTACTTAATCTTCCTACTACTTAACTCTTCCATTATATGCCTTCCTTAAGTGTCTAAAATAATGTCATCTAGGACGAGCTATCTCTTCAGGTATGACTGATAACTTACAGCTTTGATTTTTTTCACTTATTCTGGCCAAGTACAGTTATTTGGACCACAGCTTAAATAACTACTTATAGTTCTAAAGATAGTTGAGGTAATTGAACTTATCACAAAATCATCTCAAGTCAACTCAGTCATTTATTTAACAATATTCATTGAGTATTTACTCTATTGAACTAGATGGTATTGGAGGTTCAGAGATATTAAAGATATGGCTCCTGCTCATAAGACACTTAGGACATCATGGAGAAGACAATGATATGAACAAATAATGATGGTATAAAAGAGCATTGATAGTCACTATAAAAGCCATTAGTTCCAAGGAGAGATTACTCATGGTTGGCATGTTCAGGGAAGTCCTAATGGAGGTCCTAGAATTTAAGGCATCATAGAATTTTTAAAAGTAGAAAGGAGAAAGAATGATGAATAAATTGCAGGTAAAGGGACTAGTATGAGGAAGGCCACATGAGAAGGTGAGAATTTTTGGGGAATAATGAGAAATACAGGATGGCTAATAGAGCTGAGACTAGCAGCAGTTGAGACAGGCATTTACCTAAGGCACAATTTACAAAGAGTCATGAATAACATTTATGTGAGAGACAGCAAAGAGTTAAGTTTCCACAGAGTCACTGCTGAAGTCGTTGAGAATAAGTGAGGTAATAAAAAAACTAGTAGACTGTAGGTGAGTCCATCCAATCAAGAGACAGTTAATGGCCTTCAGAAAACTACAAAGTTCTTGATAAAGGGGACTAAATCTAAAACCAGCCTGAACGAGTTGGGGAATATGACTGGAAATAACCAGGAAAAAGCCTTTTTTTCTTTGGCTTGCTTACTAAGTTACTTGCATATTAGGGTAGGGAGGTGGTGCAGTGGATGGAGTACCAGTGCAGGAGTCAGAAGGACCTGAGTTCAAATCTCACCTCAGGCACTTGACACTCACTAGCTGTGTGACCTTGGGCAAGTCACTTAACCCCAATTACCTCATCCTGGGTCATCTCCAGTCATCCTGATGAATATCTGGTCACTAGATTCAGATAGCTCTGGAGGAGAAGTGAGGCTGGTGACCTGCACAGCCTTCCCTCACTCAAAACAAAGTCAAGTGCAAGTCATGTCATCATTTCTCTGACGACATGGTCTTCTTTGGCAACAAAGGACAAACACACTTCCATATTAACTTCGCTGCCCAGCGAGGAGAGATAGCACAAAATAAGACACAACTTATATGCTGTGGGGAACATATCAAGGAGATACATAGTAAACATGTAGAGAAAATGGTGGCCTAATGTTGGAGTAGAGGAAACTCTGTGAACAATAAAGCTACTAAGTTAGGTTGGGGTAGACTTAGGAGGGTTTTCTTAGTGTATTGTAAAGTGTAGTATAAAGTCATAAGCTAAAAAGGAAAACCACGTTCAAAACAAATCTGGTGACCATTCTTCCTGAGACAGTTTAGGATACATCCAATTTTGAAAGGCTGGGATTTAAAAGAGTTATGATCTTTGGATCTTTAGTTTCATAGGAAGAAGGCATAAGTTCCTAGAGTGTCAAAATTAGTCATCTCATAGGTTAGGGACTAGGGGGTAAAGAAAATGAAAGCCTGAAATGAATTTAGGTCTTTCATAAAGCTAGTACCAGTTTAACAGAGAAGTTTCCTTACTCGGCTAAGTATTCCACAAATTTACCTATCCAGGCTGAATTCACCTGCTGTAGCTTTGAAGATACAAATTGCCCACAAGGCATAAATTATTCATTTATTTATTACATCATTACCTCAAGAGATTTTCCAGTTTTCCTATTTACTAGAGATGCACAATGTATCCAATTTGAGAAATTTTGCAAAAAGTTTAGATTAAGCATAGATATTTAATCTATCGACCTCTATATTCACTAGCCTTTTACAGAGACACTTTAAAAGTCAAGTCATACATTTTAATAAACAAAATTTGCATCTCATAAAGCTTCTGTTTTACATCAAATTAGTTTTTTCTGATTAATGTTAACTTAGTCCATCAATCAATATTTATTAAATAATCATTTTTCAAAGATTTTGTACATCTTTTATTATTTTAATTTATTGAGTTAAAATTTAATTAAAGAGATAATAGTTTTCATTACAGAAAATTTTATTTTGCCTTTACATTGAGCTCAAGATAATCTACCAATATGTCTCTCTCTGGAGATCAATGGTCAGGCCACAGTCATGCTAACATAATCAGATTTGAGCAAAAATAGCAACAAAATTAATTAACACAATTTCTTATGACATTTATTTTAAAATATGACACTTATTTAAAAAAATAAGGAACCTAGGTTTGGGGTAAATATAAGAGCATATGTTTCCATGATGTGTAAAATATTATGACCATCCTTTGTAGACTGGAAAGAATTGTACATTTGTGTGGTACACAGGGTCTGGAGTCAGGAAAACTTGAGTTCAAATCTGGGCTCAGACATTTAGTAGTGTGTGACCCTGGGAAAGTCAGTAAATCCTTTTTTACACCCAGGAGTCTGTCATCAGTATTACTTTTCAGTGTATATCAGAAGAGATATTTTTACTTTCAAAGAAATCTAATTTAGGGATGCAGTCTAGACTTGAGGAAGGTTTATATTCAGGCCAACAGCCTAAATCATGAAGCTACCAGATGTAAAGTGAAACAGACGAAGAATCCAAGAGACACATTTCAATAATATTGTCAGATCTCACATGGACAGAGACATCCATTTTTTCTTACAGAAGTATTTTCGTTATTTTCATGGCCTATTAGTTGTTAGTTCAAGAAGTGGCTTTAGACACCTGATTCTGTGCTCTATGGAGAGGTGCATAACTTCTTCGTACTTAGTCAACTTCAAGCAGTAATAATTGTGCTTTAGTAACACATAATCTAAACAATGTTGCAGGGACTTATCTCCATGTCTTTAGTAATAATAATATCTTATATTTATATCACATTTTATAGACATTATCAGTGTTAAATATCAAAACAGCTCTAGCAAGTCTTTGTATTCCCCATTTTAGAGACCAAGAAACTGGCGCTCAGATACAAGTGATTTGTCCACATTTATATAGCTAGTAAATGGCAATGCTAAGCATTGAAAAGGGCTTTTTTTACTTTAAGACCAGGGATTTTTTTTCTATACTATACACTAAGATAACTATACCAAATCCTATTTATGTGGCTTTTGGTCCAGAAAAATTAAGCTGATTGTTAAAATATTAATAATTTATTATTAAAAATAAATTAGCAATTTCTCCAAAAGTAGGACTATATTTAATCTCTTCTTTACTTTTTAAAAATGTTTTGAATGATAACTGTTAACATATTAACTAATTTAGCTAAGTAATTCATTTGATTGATCAATCAAATGAAATCATGATTTTAGTGCCTTATGAAACTTAAAGTTCATATGAATGTTAAGTCAAATGCTGTTATTAACCAGGGGAGGTAGGTGGCATAGTGGATAGAGTTCCATATCTGGAGTCAAAAAGACTCCTCTTCCTTAGTTCAAATCTGGCTTCAGACACTTACTAGCTGTGTGACCCTGGGTAACTCACTTAACCCTGTATCCCTCAGTTTCCTCATCTGTAAAATGAGCTGGAGAAGGAAATGGCAAAGCACTCCAATATGTCTATTCAGAGAAATGTAAATGGGTCACAAACAGTCAGATACAGTTGAAATGACTGACCAATTTCAAATTATTAGCTAATACATATATTTTAACTGAAAAATATCAAATATGAGTTTGTTCTATCAGGGTCATACTTATAAAGAAAGCAGAGGAAAGGGAATAAGCATTTATAGAGTAAGTACTCTGTGCCAGGCCCCATGTTATGTACTTTTTACAGATATTTTCTCACTTGATCCTGATAATAATCCTGTGGGGTATTATTATCTTCATTTAACAGTTGAGGAAACTGAGGCAAACAGATTAAAGTGACTTGTCCAGCATCACATGTTCTCTGAGGCTGAATTTGAATGAGGTCTTTTTGACTCTAGAGCCTATGATGTATCCACTTCCTTCAAAGCACTACAGAATGTGAGTTAATACCATTTTTCTCTTTATTGACAATTAAAGGATATTTTGTTATAAGTAGGGCCTTATATTTGAGCTGCTCTAATGACTATTCAACTGACAATACATAAAGCACATATTTAATAGTTACGGTAATGTCTTCCAATTCCCATGTGTTGGTCAGTTTACCTTCCATATGATGTTTCCACTACATGAGGCCACAAATGGTTGAATGTGTGATGTTCATTCAAGTAAACAAATATGACAGCATGATGCCAAATATCTGGTTTGTTGAGCATCTTAGACAAATTCAATTGCCCTGATGGCTTGGTGTTGTATAGAAACTGATTTGTTTGTTTGCTTTTTTCCTCGTATAATTAAGCACATTTCATCCCAGACAGCTAGTTCATGAGAGGGTATATAGGCTGTATATACACAAAACCAAGTAATTTGTTGAATTGCTTGATTCAGTGAAAAAATAAATCAATCCTGCTGATTGTCCAGCTGAAATGCTTGCTCAGTCTGGTTAGAGCACTGGTCTGATAGTCTTGTACAGGTGCAAGTCCCAATTATAGCAATTTTTAAAAAATAAAGCTTAATTCATTATCTTTATCCTGAATTCTGAACATTAGTCTAATCCAAAAGCATTTACTAAATACCACCTAAGTGCCATACAGTGTTAGACTGTTGGTGGTGGTGGTGGTGGTGTTGATGGTGGTGGCAGTGTCACTCATTCTCAGAGAAGACCATGACATTAGGGAGGTGATGCCACAGCTTACAAGTGAAATGGATTTATGTGAGGGAGGGCAGTGCAAAGTCATCAGCCTCACTCTCTCCTCCAGAGTCATCTGGGTCCAGTGGCAAGATATAGATCAGGATGACAGGAGATGGCCCTTGATGGAGGGGGAGACCTTGAGTTGAGGTTTTTCTCAGGTCTCACTTTGACATTATGTGATTAAGGCTAGGTAAGAAATGAGGCAAAGAATAGCATTTTTTACCTAGTCAAAAAGAAATCAATCTGTGAGGGGAAAACTCTCATGGTTTCTGGCCAAAACAGAAGCAATTGTTTGACTTCATATATTTAGGAGCAGGACCAATTATCTTACTGGGGACCCAATAAACTGGCCAGTTAGGCAACACAGTTCCTTCCTTGGGCAAGTTCCAGCTGGTCCCAAATAATGACTTTCTGAGCTTGGGCTGGGACCTATTATTGGCCAATCAATGAGAGCCAGAGTGATTTGGGTTTAAGGCATTGTCCATAAAAAAGCAACCTAACTCTTAAACTCCAAAGATATCTTGTGAGGTTTCAGTGATTGAAACATACATTCCTTTGGACAGACCATCAACAGGTAAGGGTATGATACTCTCTATGGACACAAGAAGGGGAAAGGAAAGAGAAAGGGGAAAGGGAGGGGAAGTGATGAGAGGGGAAGGGGAAGGAGCTGTGTTGTTCAATTGGCCAGTTCCAGTTGGGTCTGCAGTGGGGCAACTGGTAATGCTATTAGATATATGAAGTCAGACTGATAAATTGTTCTTGCCCTGAAAGAGCTTACATTTTGCTCCAGAGAAGAGGAGATACAAAACACACAATTAAAAATATACATAATAATTTAAGGAAGTTGAGAACCCTCACAAGGAGGGGAAGGGGTTAAGAGAAAATTCTTAGAGAAAATGGCATATAAATTGAGATTGAAATGAAGTTGGGGAGACTGATTTGGAGAGGAAGTGTATTCCAATAGATCAAAAAAGAATGAAGATTAGTGTGCTTGGAAAGGTAAGTTTGAACCACATTGTGAAAGGCTTTAGATGCATGGCTGTGGAGTGTAAATTTTATCTTCAAGGTAATAGTGAACCCTCAAAAATTTTTGGATAGGCAAATTATGTTGTTGTGTTTATGCCTTAGGAAAACTATTTTGGTAGATGGAATGACTGAATAAACTCTTGAAGGAGATTAAATTCAATCAAATTTATAAATAAATACATAACAAATATTTTTGATCCACCAGCAGCTAAAGATCTCCTTTCCAAACTATCTTGTATTTAACTACTTTATATACACTTGTATTTAGTAACTTTATATTGATGCTGTATATATATTCATGTATGCTTGTCTCCCATATTAGAATGTAAATTCATTGGGAGTAGGAATTATTTATCCTTTATACTATCTAAAATGTCTAGTATATCACAGGTACTCAATAAATAATCCTTATTAACTGATTATTAAGCATCTATTCTGTGCAACGTACTGTACTAGGAACTAAAGATGCAAAGACAAAAAATGAAATGGTCTCAAACCTCCAAAGGCTTAGTCTTTTAGAGAGATGCAATTCATATTCAAAAAAATGAAATATATAATAAGTGGACTACAATCTAATTTTAAGAGGGAGTTAATATCGAACGAGATACTATTTGTAAAGCAGTTAGCACAGTACCTGGCATGTTGTAGGTGCATAATAAATGCTTGTTTCCTTTCCTTTAATATGTATAGGGATTCAGGAAAGGCCTCATGTAGGAGATGACATTTCAGCTTTACTTTGAAGGAAGCTAAGAATTTGACAAAATGGAGGTGAGAAGTAAAAGCATTCTAAGGATGAGAGACAACCATGGCTAAGGTAAAATGTCAGTAGATAGAGTGTCATGAGCAAAGAGGAGCAAGGAGGTCAGAGAGGCTGAGTCACAGAGTGATTGGAAAGGAGGAAAGTATAAGAAGACAAAAAAATGGAAGAAGGGACCAGATTATAAAGGACTTTAAACACCAAGCAAAGAATACTGCTATCATTCCTGTGGTTGTTCAGTCTTATCACACAATCTTCATGACCCCTTTTGGTGTTCCCTTGGCAAAAATACAGAAGTGGTTTGCCATTTCTTTCTTAAGCTCATTTTAAAGATGAGAAAACTGGGACAATCAGGGTTAAGTGACTTGTCCAGGGTCACATAGCTAGTAAATATCTGAGGCCAGATTTGTCCTCAAGATGAGTCTTCCTGACTCCAAGTCTGGCACTCTATCCAGGGCTGCTCTTGCTGCTTCTGTTGCTGTTACTACCACCACCACTACTACTACTAATAATAATAATACTGCTTCTAGCACATATATAGTGCTTTCAGTTTTGTAAATCATAGTGCATATATTATTTCAATTTATCCTGTGAGATATAGGTGCTATAATTATTCTCATCTTACAGGTGGAGAACCTAAAGTAGGGTGAGATTAAGTATCTTGGTCAGAGACATATAGTTAGCAAGTAAATGAGGTCGAATTTGAACTCAGTCTTCCTGTACCTAGGTCCAGTGCCCTACCCACTGAACCAGCTAGCTGGCTGGAGATAGTTTGATTCTAAACATCGTAGTGAACTATTGACATTTATTCAGTAGAGTATTTGTGTGATACAGACCATCACTATTACATAGCAGTCTTTTTTACTTCCTTAAATCATTATAACATTCATATACTGACTGTTCCAAAATTCCCATCCTCAAGTATCTGACACTTCCATTGCCTGACAGAAGTGGACCTTATTTCCTCCTTCAATGAGAAAACAGAGGTCATCCATTGTGATCACCGTCTTTATTACTTTCTATACTTCAACACCACTTAATATTTTTCCCTCCCCTCTTCCTCTTTTTTTAAGTGTCTAATGAAGATGTAACTCTTGGCCTTACCAAGATTAACCTCCCTATTTTTGCCTGTGACCTGATCTCTCCCCATGACACGTTCTTCAATTTTTGACTCTGTTGATTGCCTCCTCCATCTTGACACTCTCTTCTCTTGGCTTCTGTGACACTACTTTTTCTTGGTTCTCCTCCTACTTGTGTGACTCTTTCTTCTCAGTCTCCTTTACTGGGTCATTTTCCTCTTCCTACCCATTAAGTATATATATATTGCCTATGTTATGTTGAGAGGCAGTAGGGTATAATAGATTAAGCATTGGATTTGGATTCCAGTAGACATCATATCCTCAATGTGTCCCAAACTAAACTTATCTTTCCCCCTAACTCCCTCTCCCTCCACCTCCCTTCTTATTGTAGAGGGCAATACCAGCCTCCCAGTCCTTTGGGCTCACAATCTGTGAGTCATCTTGGACAACTCCCTCTCTCTGTCTCACACACACACCCACTCTGCTCATTGCCAATCTGTTACCAAGGCCTTTTGATTTCAAATTTGTAACATATCTTGAATACCCATGCTACTATCCTTTGATGTTGTCACCATTCTAGTGCAGGTCCTCAACACCTTACACCTGGATTATTACAATAGTCTGCTGAACCATCTGCTTGCCTCAAGTCTTTTCTCACTCCATTTCAGCCTCTATTCAGCCACTAAAGTGCTTTTCCTAAAGTGCAGGTCTGACCACATCACCTCCCTCCCCCTTTATCTCTAGGATCAAGTACAGAATGCTTGGTTTGGCATTTGAAGGCTTTTATAGCCCAGTCACTTTCTACCTTTCCAGTTTTGGGGTTGTTTTTTTTTACATCTTACTCCCTAACAGTCACTCTGTGAAACTGGCCTCATAGCTATTACAAGAACAAGGCACTACATCTCTCAGTTCTGGGCATTTTCTCTGGCTGTCTCCCTGGAATGCTCTCCATCCTCCACTCTGCCTATATGAACTACCTGGTTTCTTTTAATTCTCAACTAAAATCCCATCTTTGACTGGAAACCTTTCCCAGCCTTTCTTAATTCTTGGGCCTTACCTCTGTTAATTACTTCTGATTTTTCCTTGTATATAGCTTTACCTATATTTGTTTGTGTTAGATTCTAAGCTCCTTGAAGACAGGGAATTTTACCTTCTTTCTATCCCTAGAGCTTAGCATAATGCTTGATACATAGTAGGCACCTAATAAATGTTTATTGCTTGATTTATTTCTTATCCAGTACCAAATCATTTTGATAATTAAAGATTTGTAGTATGGCTTGAGATCAAGTATTCCTAGACCATCTTTTTTCCCAATTTTGTCAATTGATTCCTTTCATATTATTAACCTTTTGCTCCTCCAGATGAATTGTTATTATTTTTTCTAGTTCTATAAAATAATAGTTTGGTAGTTTGGTAGTAATGGTAGTTTGGTAGTTTGATGGTAATGAATAAGTAACTTAATTGTGGTAGTACTGTCATTTTCACTACCCATGGGCAATTAATATTTCTCTAATGTTTTACATCTTCCTTTTTTGTGTTGAGTGTTTTATAATTGTGTTCATGTAACTCCTCTGTGTATCTTGGCAGATAGACTCCCAAGTATTTTATGCTGTTTGTATTTATTTTAAATGGAATTGATCTTCCTTTCTCTTCTTCTGGGTTTTGTTGGTCATATGCAGAAATGCTGATGGTTTTTGTAGGTTTATTTGACACCCTTTAACTTTGTCAAAATTGTCAATGTTTTGACAAGTTTTTTTAGGTGACTCTATAGGATTCTTTATGTCAAATCATCCTATCATCTGCAAAAAGGATTAGTTTTGTTTCCTCATTGCCTGTGCTTGTTCTTTCATTTTTCTGTCATTGCTATAGCTATCATTTCCAGTACAATGTTGAAAAATAATGGTGGTAATTGACATCCATGCATCACTTCTGAATCATAGTCAGAACCATGCTGACTAGATTTCTGGAAATGATCAAAACCAGTAAGTGTGATGTTTTTCTCTTCAGTTGACTGGAAAGTTATGCACATTTTCAATCTTTGAAATATATCTTCAAAGAAGAGACTGTTTTCTCCTATAATATGGGTGTTAAGCTTTACTTAGGAACCTAGGGAAGGAAGAAGAACAGTGGTTGGTTGCAGTTTTAACTCACTTGGTGTTAATGGTACATTCAGAAATCTGGACAAAATTGTAACTTATATTGACAGAGAGTTTTATTGGTATTGTCAATATATTCTGTAGTTTTTTCATCTTCCTATTATCTTTCTCAAATTAAATAAGGTTTCCCAACCGAAAAAGTTTTTTCATAACCTCTTCTATATGATAATAACAACTGCTTGGGACTATTCATTCTGCTGTAATAAGCAGGTTTGTTCTTTATCCTTCATTGGCCTTGAACTACATTGGACATACGCAAGGGAAAGTCAACAGCTTGGAAAAGGAAGGACAAAAAATGAATGTAGAAAACAATTTCTTAAAAAATACAAGTGACCAAATTGGGGGGGGAAATCCACTGAAAAAAAATGCCTTAAAGAGTAGAATTGGTGGAGGGTGAAGCCAAGATAGTAGAGTAAAAGCAGAGACTTGTTTGAACTCTCCCCCAAACCCCTGCATTTACCTGGAAAAAAATGACTCCAAACAATTTCTAGAGCTACAGAATCCACAAAATGACAGAGTAGTAGGGCAGAGCCAAGATGGCAGACTAGAAAGACACACTTACGTAGGGTCTCCACTGACAGCCCATAAAATACCTGTAGAGAGGGACTCTCAACAAATTTTGGAGCAGCAGAAGAGGAGAACAACAGAGTGGAGGAGATTTCCAGCCCATGGTGACCTGAAAGACCCATGGAAATGTCGGTTGCACTAGACTCAGAGCTGAGCGTGGAGCCCAACCCAGTCTTGGCCCAAGCTGCATGGCACAACAAGACTCTGGAAGGAGGACACCTCGGGGAAGGAATCTCCAGTCCCAGCAGCAGGTCTTGAGATCCCTCAACCCACAAGCACCAAAGGTGAGTGATGGGGTTTTATCAGCTGGCCAGGAAGGGAGAAGGGCCTTCCCATAACTCCAGCAGCAAGCAGTGGCCACAGAGGCAGCCCAGCAGCCCATATGGAACCTTCATTGTTGGAGCATAAAAACCCCTGGGGGCACTGAAGGGCTGAGTCTTACCTCAGCCCTCGGTGGAGGCTCTGGCCAAGCTGGTCTTTGTCTCACACTGAATGGTGGCCCTGCCCATCCAGCTTTTCTGAAAACCAGCCTCCAGTGCTGACTTAGCAGAACTGGAGGCCAGGTTGTTGAGGAGAGGTAAATGTTAAGATTCTGGGCATAAAAATCCATGTCTGTGTCCAGACCAGTACACCCTTGATCATGCCACCTCAGAGGAACTGATTTCCAGAGTATACCCTACTCTTGAGAAAGGACCCAAAAGTCAAGTAACTGGTTGGGAAAATGCCCAAAAAAAGGGAAAAAAAATAAGACCATAGAAGGTTACTTTCTTGGTGAACAGATATCTCCTCCTATCCTTTCAGATGAGGAAGAACAATGTTTGCCATCAAGAAAAGACATAGAAGTCAAGACTTCTGTATCCCAAACATCCAAAATAAATAATCAATGGGCTCAGGCCATGGAAGAGCTCAAAAAGGATTTTGAAAATCAAGTTAGAGAGGTGGAAGAAAAACTGGGAAGAGAAATGAGAGAGATGCAAGAAAAGCATGAAAAGCAGGTCAACACCTTGCTAAAGGAGACACAAAAAAATGCTGAAGAAAATAACACCTTGAAAAATAGGCTAACTCAATTGGCAAAAGAGGTTCAAAAAGCCAATGAGGAGAAGAATGCTTTCAAAAGCAGAATTAGCCAAATGGAAAAGGAGGTCCAAAAGCTCACCGAAGAAAATAGTTCTTTCAAAATTAGAATGGAACAGATGGAGGCTAATGACTTCATAAGAAACCAAGAAATCACAAAACCAAACCAAAAGAATGAAAAAATGGAAGATAATGTGAAATATCTCATTGGAAAAACAACTGACCTGGAAAATAGATCCAGGAGAGACAATTTAAAAATTATGGCACTGCCTGAAAGCCATGATCAAAAAAAGTGCCTAGACATCATCTTTCATGAAATTATCAAGGAAAACTGCCCTGATGTTCTAGAACCAGAGGGCAAAGTAAATATTGAAAGAATCCACCGATCACCACTGGAAAGAGATCCAAAAAGAGAAGCTCCTAGGAACACTGTGGCCAAATTCCAGAATTCCCTGGTCAAGGAGAAAATATTGCAAGCAGTTAGAAAGAAACAATTCAAGTATTGTGGAAATACAATCAGGATAACACAAGATCTAGCAGCTTCTACATTAAGGGATCAAAGGGCGTGGAATATGATATTCCAGAAGTCAAAGGAACTAGGACTAAAACCAAGAAACACCTACCCAGCAAAACTGAGTATTATACCTCAGGGGAAAAAATGGTCTTTCAATGAAATCGGAGACTTTCAAGCATTCTTGATGAAAAGACCAGAGCTGAAAAGAAAATTTGACCTTGGAAGGTCAATAGGAAAGGTATATTGCCCTAGGCTGGGAGTGGGGAGCAGTCCAGAGTGAGTTGCATCAGCACAGATTGGATGGAGCAAGACTTAAGGGAATCACTGGCAGCTGTGGCAGTTTTCAATTTTCTCAACCAACAAATATCAAAGACAGTATAAAAGGTCAGTGGGAAAACTCAATGGGACCTGAGTGAAAGGGGAATGTAGTCAAGCTGGAACACAAGAATGAAGAGAAGCATGAAAAGGTAAACAACAAAGAGAAGTTATAAGGGACTTACTAAAGTGAACTGTGTACATTCCTACATGGAAAGACAATACTTGTAACTCTTGAAACTTTTCAGTATCTGGGTAGTTGGTGGGATTACACATACACACACACACACACACACACACACACACACACACACACACAAAGAGAGACAGAGAGCACAGAGTGAATTGAATAAGATGGGATCATTTTTTTAAAAAATGAAATTAAGCAGTGAGAGAGAAATATATTGGGAGGAGAAAGGGAGAAATGGAATGGGGCAAATTATCTCCCATAAAAGAGGCAAGTGAAACACTTTTCAATGGAGGAAAAAAGAGGGGAGGTGAGAGAAAAGCATGAAGCTTACTTTCATCACATTCAACTAAAGGAAGGAATAAAATGCATACTCATTTTGGTATGAAAACCTATCTTACAATTCAAGAAAGTGGGAGAGAAGGGAATAAGCATGTTGGGGGGGGGGGATAATGGAAGGAAGGGCAGTGGGAGGAGGGAGCAATTTAAAGTCAACACTCTTGAGGAGGGACAGGATCCAAAAAGAGAATAGAAGCAATGGGGGGCAGGATAGGATGGAGGGAAATATAGTTAGTCTTACACAACACGACTATTATGGAAGTCATTTGCAAAACTACACAGATATGGCCTATATTGAATTGCTTGCCTTCCCAAAGGGAATGGGAGGGGAAGGAGAGATGAAGAGAAGTTGGAAGTCAAAGTTTTAGGAACAATTGTCAAGTATTGTTCTTGCTACTAAGAAATAAGAAATACAGGTAATGGGATATAGAAAGTTATCTGGCCCTACAGGACAAAAGAGAAGATGGGGACTGGGAAGGGAGGGATGTTAGAAGAGAGGGCAGTTCGGTGATAGGGCAATTAGAATGCTTGGTGTTTTGGGGTGGGGGGAGGGGAGAAGTGGGGAGAAAATTTGGAACCCAAAATTTTGTGAAAATGAATGTCAATAGTTAAATAAATAAATTTTAAAAAATAATGACAGAGTAAAACAAATCTCCAGCCCAAGACAACTTGGAAGGTCAATAGGAAGGGTATATTGCCCTAGGCTGGGAGTGGGGAGCAGTTCAGAGTGAGCTGTGCCAGAGCAGACTGGATGGAGCAAGCCTTAAGAGACTGAATCACTGGCAGCTGTGGCAGTTTTCAATTTTTTCAACCCACAAATATCAAAGACAGTATAAAAGGTCAGTGGGAAAACTCAATGGGACCTGAGTAAAAGGGGAGTGTAGTCAAGCTGGAATCTTGCCCTAGTCCTGGGATAGGGATGTGACAGAGGTGGTAGTGGTGGCAGCAGAGGTGGGGGCAGCAGTAGCTGCATCTAGAACTCTGAGCATATAGACAGTGGAGGATCTAGCAGCTGTTACAAAACTTCTGAAGCCTAAGACAGTACGCTGACATCCATACCCAGTCCCACTGGAAGCAGAGTCCTATATTGACAAAAAGTTAAAAAATCAAGTATGTAGGTGGGAGGATGAACAGAGAGTGTAAAAAAAACTCAGATGATAGAATCTTACTTTGGTGACAAAAAAGATCAAAACATACAACCAGAAGACAACAAAGTCAAAGCTCCTACATCAAAAACCTAAAAGAAAAATATGGAAAAGGAGATCCAAAAGCTCACTAAAGAAAATAATTAATTAAAAATTAGAATGGAGCAAATGCAAGCTAATGACTTTATGAGAAACCAAAATATTACAAAACAGGACCCAAAGAATGAAAAAAAATAGAACACAATGTGAAATATTTCATTTAAAAAAATGACCTGGAAAATAGATCCAGGAGAGATAATATAAAAATTAGTGGACTATATGAATGCTATGATCAAAAAAAAAGAGCCTAGACATCATCCTTCAAGAAAGTATCAAGGAAAAATGTCCTAGTATTCTAGAATTAGAGGGTAAACCAGAAATTGAAAGACTCTATTGATTGCTTCTTGAAAGAGACCCCAAAAGGAAAATCCTAGGAATATTGTAGGCAAATTGCAGTGCTCCCAGGTCAAGGAGAAAATTTTGCAGTCATGAAGAAGCAATTTGAGTATTGTGGAAATACAATCAGGATAGCACAAGATCTTGCAATCTCTATATTAAAGGATCAAAAGGTTTGGAACATGATATTCCAGAGGTCAGAGGAGGTAGGATTAAAACCAAGAATCACCTACCCAGCAAAACTGACTATAATACTTCAAGGGAAAAAATGGGTGGGGGAAATAAATATTCAATGAAATAGAAGACTTTCAAATATTCTTCATGAAAAGACTATAGCTGAATAGAAAATCTGACTTTCAAATACAAAAATCAAGAGAAGCATGAAAAGGTAAACAGGAAAGAGAAATCATAAGGGACTTATTAAATTTGAACTGTTTACATTCTTACATAGAAAGATAAAATTTGAAACTCATGAAACCTTTCTAAGTATTAAGGTAGTTGAAAGGAATTGATAAGTAGATAGATAGACAGACAGACAGACAGACAGACAGACAGGTAGATAGATAGATAGATAGATAGATAGATAGATAGATAGATAGATAGATAGATAGATAGATAGATAGATAGATAGATAGATAGATGGGACAGGGTGAGCTGAATATGAAGGGATTATTTCTCAAACTAAAATTCAGGAATGGAAGAGGATTATATTGAGAGAAGGAGAAAGAAAGAGATAGAATGGGGTAAATTATCTCACATAAAAAGAAGCAAGAAAAAGCTTTCACAATGGAGGGGAAAAGGGGGAAGTGAGAGGGAATGAGTGAACCTTACTCTCACTGGATTTTGTTGGGACTGGAAGCTCAATTCCGTGTGGACAGTCTCGGGCAGGTAAAAGTGGGACTTCTAAATCTTAGAGTCTTACGAGGCCCTCCATGAACAGCGGGGGTTCGAGAAGGTCAGACTGAGCTAGCTCGGCTAGCTCGGGTATTTCCGCCTCTACCCCGGAGATACCTGATGGGTGGAGTCTCCCTGCCCTCGAGGTCGTCCCGGATTGGAGCACACCTAGTTACCTAACAGCATGGTATTGAGATGCAAACTGTGTGGCTGAAGATTAAGTAGGATTGAGGAAGCCAGAAAGCTCTCTTAGCACGTGTGGAGCCAAAGAGAAAAGTAGGGCTCCGCTTCTTTTCTTTCCTCTCTCCCCTCCCCCTCTCTCCCCGCTTGTACTTCTACTTCCAATCCCTTAAGCTTAGCCTCCTTAGGAGATCTCCCCCTCTTCCTCCTAAGGAAGACCTCCCTGCATTTGTAACCCGGACCCTGAAATAAAGCTCAACCCCTGTTCGACTCTGGAACATCCTTTCTCTCATACGTGCATCCGGCGTGGCCAGCCGAAGACCTCGGGAGGTGAGGTAGGAAAGACTCGGGTAGCCCAATACAGGCCTCTAGGCTTGGCAGGATTTGGCTTAAGAAGGGAATAACATACACATTCAATTGGGTATCTAGCACTACCGGAAAGTAAGGGGAAAGGGAATAAAGGGGAGATAATAGAAGAGAGGGTATATTGTGGGATGGGTATTCAGAAGCAAACACTTTGAAAAGGGACAGTGTCTAAAGAGAAAATAGAATAAGTTAGGGGCAGACTAGGATGAAGGGGACTATAGTTAGTGTTTCACAACATGACCATTATGGAAATGTTTTGCATAACCTCACAGGTATAACCTATGTTGAACTACTTGCCTTCTCAATGAGGGGGAGAGGGGAAGGAAGAAGAGAATTTGGAACTCAAAGTTTCAAAAAAAACGTTAAAAATTGTTTTTATATGCAACTGGGAAATAAGATATACAGGTAGTGGAGTATAGAAATCTGTCTTGCCCTAAATGAAAGTAAGGGGAAGGGAATAAGGAAAGGGGGTGATAGAAGGGAGAGCAGACTGGGAGAAGGGGTAATCAGAATGCATGTCATCTTAGGGTGGGGAGGACATAAGAGATGGGGAGAAGATTTGGAACTCAAAATCTTATGCAAATGAATGTTGACAACCAAAAAAATTCATTAATAACTTTTTTTAAAAAAAGTATAATTGGTCAAATGGAAAAGGAGGTACAAAAACTCACTGAAGAAAACAATTCATTTAAAATTATAATCAGGCAAGTGGCAGCTAATGGTTCTATGAGACATGAAGAATCAGTCAAACAAAATCAAAAGAATGAAAAAATAGAAGAAAATTTAGAATACCTCATTGGAAAAACAACTGACATGGAAAATAGATGTAGAAGAAATAAATTAAGAATTATTGGTCTACTTAAAAGCCATGATCAAAAAAAAAGACACTGGATGGGATATTCCAAGAAATTATGAAGGGAAACTGCACTGAGGCCCTAGAACTATCAGTAAGCATTATATGCAATGGGAATAAACTAAAGCATTTCCAATAAGGTCAACTAAAAACTTCTTGAAATAATTAACAACTTCAGAAAAGTTGCAGGATATAAAATAAACCCATATAAATCATTGGCATTTCTATATACTACTAAGCCCAGCAACAAGAGATAGATAGAGAAATTCCCTTTAAAATAACTGTAAACAATATCAGACAAACCCAGGGACTATAGAAACACAATTACAAAACACTGTTCACACAAATAAAGTGATATCTAAATAACTGGAAAAGCATCTGTTGCTCATGGGTAGGTTGAGCTAATATAATAAAAATGATAATGCTACCTAAATTAATTTATTTATTCAGTGCAATACCAATCAAACCACCAAAACTTTATTTTATAGAGCTAGAAAAAAATAATAACAAAATACATTTGGAAGAACAAAATGTCAAGAATATCAAACAAATTAATGGAAAAAAAATGTAAGAGAAAGTGGCCTAGTCAAACCAGATCTAAAACTGTATTATAAAGTAGAAATCATCAGATCTACTTGGTAGTGGCTAAGAAACACAGTGGGGGATCAGTGGAATAGGTTAGGTATATAAGACACAGTACTCAATGACTATAGTAAACTACTGTTTGATAAATCCAAAGACTCCAGTTTCGGGGATAAGAACTCACTATTTGACAAAAAGTACTAGGAAAGCTGGAAAACAGTATGGTAGAGACTAGGCATAGATAAGGTGAAAATGAATACATGATTTAGACATAATGGGTGAAACTATAAGCAAATTAGGAGAGCAAGGAATAGTTTACCTGTCAGATCTATGGAGAATTTTCATTTCCTACCTCATGTTTAGCTATAAAGTTAAACAATATGTGACTTTTATATCCATAAGAAATTATGGAATTGGATGGGTGACTGAGGATCTGCCTTCAAATGCTACTAAATAGAGCATGGTCCATTTCTAATGAAAGGAAAATGGACCGTTTACTTTACGGATTAGCTATGTTGATTTTGTATGGAAAGAGATAAAGAATCTACGCAAGATATCAGGATCCAAAAATTAAGACTTGGCTTAGTGGATCAGGTGTCTGCATTAAATACAATCTCAATATGGTGAGCCCCTGGAAGCTGGATCAGGCAAACATCATGGACAGAACGAAGTCAGGAGCCAGAATGCTGTAGGAAAAGTCACTCAGAGAATAAAGAAAGAATAAAGATCAGGACAAAGGTCAATAGCCAAGGACACAGTCAAGGACAAGGGTAAATAAAGAGTAAAAGGAAGGGCAAAATGGGAGTCCAGACTCCAAACAAAAATCTAGGAATTGGAGTTAAAATTTTTCAGAAGTCAAAGAGGTAGGAGAGACATTGAGACAAGTGGAAGGATCACTTTTATAGTAGGATATCAGCCTGAATCCTTGTCTGGCCACTTGAAGGTATCTCCATGTGATGGAGCAGATTAGTTAACATCTCTGTTACTCAGATTGTTTACATAAAATAAAAAGGCTGGTCTACTTGACCTCAAAGAACCTTCTAGCTCTAAATCTCTAATCCTACAAACTATGATTGTAGCAATGGAGATAACCCAGCTGAGGAACAGAAATTTCCAATGAAACAAAAAACCAAATTCTTTATATGATTTCTGTTGATGCAGGAGCAAATCAATGTTAATTCCAGAGGCTCATATGGTGAGAGAAGGCAGTATAAATACCTGGATGATGAAGATTAAGTAGTAGAAATTTCTTGGTGGACAGATTTTAGCCTTTGACTTCCTCTCCCTAGGGAAAACAACCTAGCATCCGGGACACCAATGTAAGTGGTGAAGAATGTAATTCTGAAGACAGCATATACTTATATCATTGCTAGGGGTTAGAAATAAATCAGACTTACCAGACTTACCAGACTTACCATGTCTAAAATAGAATTCACTCATCTTTCCTACTTTCCTCTTTCCGACTGTCTTTTTTTTTTTTTTTTTGGTCAAGGGCACCATTATCCTACCAGTCACCCAAGGTCATAACCTCAGTATCATCTTGGACTCCTCATCTGTATTTACCCCACATATTCAATCTCCTGGCAAGTGCTGTCATTTCTTATTATTTTATGTTGGTCCTTCATTTTTGAAGAAGACCATGACATCAGAGAAATGATGACATGACTTACCCTTGACTTTGTTTTGGGTGAGGGAGGGCTGTACAAGGTCATTTCTACCTTGAAAACATTTATCAGTTAGAAGTTAATCATGTATCAGGCACTGTGCTGAGAGCTGGAGATTCAAAGAAAGACAAAAAGTTCTTGGTCTCAAGGAATTCATAGTCTAATTGGGGAAGGCAATATGCAAAGAAAACGTCTTGCTCGCAAACAAGATATTAATACATATGTATGAGATACATATAGATATAGATATAGATATATAATTGATGCCATGGTCCTCTTTGGCAAGGGACGAACACACACACACACACACACACACACACACACACACACACTATATATAAATAATTAACTAGAGATAATTAACAGAAGAAACACACTAGCCTCAAAGGTGTTAGGAAGAGGTTCTTGCAGAAAGTTGGGTTTTAGTTGAGCCTTAAAGGAAGGCAGGGAACCCAGGAGGCAGAGATGAAGGGAAAAAGAGTTTCAGGCATTCAAGATAGCAAGAGAAAATGCTAAGACAGAAGATAGTGTCCAGTTTGAGTCATAATATGGAGTCCAGTGTTCCTGGATCACGGAGTATGTGGGGTAGAGGAGAGGTTTATAAGGGGTAAGAACATAGGAAAGGATCAGGTTGTAGAGAGATTTAAAAATAAAACAAACAACATTAAAAAAAATAAGATAATCCCTCCTAAATATCCCCATTCAAATATCTACCACCTTGGTGCAGGTCCTCATCTCTTTACACATGGATTATTGCAATAGCCCAGGGGTGGGTCTGCCTCAAGTCTCTTTCTGTTCCAGTCTGTCCTCTGTTCAGCCACCAAAGTGGTTTTCCTAAGGTACAGGTCTGACTATGTCAAACTCTTACTCAATAAACATTTAGCACCAAATACACAATGCTCTGGCATTTAAGGTCCTTCATAAGGTAGTCCCTTCCCTTCTCACCTTTTGAATTTTCATATACTTGACTCTCACTCAATGCATTTTATTATTCTGAAAAACTGGCCTGTTCACTTTTGCAATCACAGATCACTGCATCCCCTGACCTCATGCTTTTGCAACAACTGTCCCCTATTCCTGAATCACTCTTTCTCTTCTCTGACCACAAGCTCTGGCTTCCTTCCAGGCTCAGCTCAAATCTCACATTGTGCTAGAGGTAGTTTCCCAGTCTCAACCCTTCTTCCAACCCCCCTGCAAATATATACATTGCTAATGCCTTTCCTCTGAGATTACCTTTCATTTACACTAGATGTTATTGATATGTTGTCCATCCATTGGAAAGCGAACTCCTTGACGGCAGGAATGGTATTTTGCTTGTTTTGTAACCTCACTGCTTACCAAGGTTTCTGACAGATACAAAGTGATTAATAATAGCTTGTTTTGACTGAATGATTATTGTGTCTGTTTCTAAGTACTCATCAATCATTCCTTTAGTTTTTCCCATAGAACTAATGTGATCCCCCAATCACCAAATGAAGCCAAAGAAGCTGCTGATTGAAAATTAAAATGTTAATTCCTATCCATTTTATTTTTTGATAACATTTCTATTGATAGCTAAATAGCTAGAAAATAAGTGTTTGCATAGGTCACATTCCAGTGAGTCATTATGAGTTATCCCAGGGAACTAATCGATTTTGGTGTCTATTAGGACAAAATACTTAGACAGTCTCTAGGAGGAAATGCTAGCTTTTCTGAAAGGAAATAAACATGATAATTGTGACAAAGTTAGGGTGAAATGCAGCCTATTAGAATGGGTGGAAACAGGCTTTGGACTCAGGAAGACCAGAATCTTGCCTCATATAACCTACAAGTTATGTGACCTTGGGCAAATCACCAAACCTTTCATTTTTTCAGGAAACTATGTAGGATTACAAGCTACAGAGGTGAATTATATCATTATACAGTTTCCAAAAATGGAGTACCCCGACTGATGAAATTGTAGGCCCAAATCAGATTGAAAAAGATTAGAGTGCAAATAAAGTAATAAATGGAAATGACATTACCTTCAAGGATAATGGCAAATTAGAGCAGTTCAGAGAAGAAAAAACAAAACTATACCAGTTTTTGGCTAGTGGATGTTTGACTGTGTCCTTGGTATGACTAGAGATCTTATGCTATCTGAAAATGAATAATCTTTACCTCTCTATCACATTATTTTGGTTTTTGTTGTTCATTTGTTTCAGTCATGTCCAACTCTTTGTGACCCCATTTGGAGCTTTCTTGGCAAAGATCCAGGATTAATTTGTCATTTCCTTCTCCAGCTCATTTTCCAGATGACACTGAGGCAAACAGGGTTAAGTGACTTGCCCAGGGCGACACAGGGAGTAAATTTCTGAGGCTGGATTTGAATTCAGGAAGATAAGTCTCCCTAACTTTAGGCCCAGCACTCTATCCACTGTGCTGCCTAGCTGACCAGATCACATAATATTGATAAATACACTTCTCTGGAAGCAATTGTGGTACAGACTACACTTGACTTAGCCAGGACAATGAGAGGACTTCATCAAAAACTAAAAGGAAAGAGTTCTCTCAAAGAGCATAGGCATAGATGGAAATCTTTCCTCTCCTTTTTTCTTCCCATTCTTACTTTCCCCTTTTTCCATCCCTTTCTTTCTATTTCCTTCTGCCCACTCTTCCTGCCTCCTTTTCTCTCTTATTCCTTTTCTTTAAATTTCTCTCTCCTCTTTTTGAATATTTGTTAAAATTCACTGTAGGCAGAGCCCTGTGCAGTGCTAAGGGGGAATAAAAGATCATCACGTACACATGACTGTGCTAGGCACTAAATCTAGTTCCTCTGACAACTTCCTCAGTGATGTTCAACATGATGTGTCCAGAAATTTTTACATGTGTAAAGTGACAGTTACTAATGCTTTCTACCTTTTGTGTTAGACTACAAGCTTGCATGAAATATGGAAACACCTAAGAAAAATGTACTAAGCTGATAAAAGTTTCAATAAAAGACCAAAAAAGATGTTTTGAAAATTCTTCCAGAAAATTTACCTCTACAATATTTTTTTGCCGCTTCATGATTCCAGATAGAAGCACCAGAGGGAATTTTCTGGGTCTATTTGCCCAGATGTCTCTCTTTTAGCTTATCAGAACTTTCAACAATCTGAATGTAATTTTCAGGTGCCAACTGTTAAGGGAAAATATTTTGTATGATAGTTTGAGCCAAGATGGCAGAGAAAAGGCAGGAAATTGCCTAAGCTCTCCCCAATTTCCTTCAAAACAACTTTAAATCACATCTCAAAATAAATCTGGAGTGACAGAACCCACAAAAGGATGGGGTAAAACAATTTTCTAGCACAAGATAACTTAGAAGGATTGCAGGAAAGGTCTATCTCCCTTGGGTAAAAGGGGAGTGCCTACTTCAGGCAGTGTCCATGCAGGCAAGTCAGGTGGAGGCCCCTAAGCCACAGCACAGATCAGGAACAAAGGCCTTGCAGTTGAGCTTAACAGGTCAGTGATGTAGAACGCCAGTTTTGAGGCCTCCAGTCCTCAGCACTGCAGGCAAGTG
This sequence comes from Notamacropus eugenii, assembly GCF_028372415.1. Lineage (NCBI taxonomy): Eukaryota > Metazoa > Chordata > Mammalia > Diprotodontia > Macropodidae > Notamacropus > Notamacropus eugenii. The sequence goes on from NC_092873.1 coordinate 401,791,563, forward strand.
ACCTGGCCCAGAAAGCCTGGCAGCCACAGCACTGTCAGCTAGACTAGGCCAGGCAACACCACTGCAGTAAGTAAGCTGAGAACCCTGGAAGCCTAGGCACAGAAAGTCGGTGACCATCCCACTAGTCCACTGTATAAAAATCTTCAGACCATGCTCCCTGTATCCCAGGAGCAAAGCTCAACTTTAAAAGTCATTAAAGAGCCTGGAATGAGTAAAAATCAAACAAAAAAGCCCTGACCATAGAAAGCTACTATAGTAAGAGGGAAGATCAAAATAAAATTCAGAAAAGGACAATAATATCAAAATCCCTACGTGTGATATACCTACCCTGATCTCCTAGAACCAAAGGGTAAAATAGCAATTGGAAAAATCTACCTATCACCTCCAGAAAGATACGTCAAAATAAAAACTCCCAGGAATATTATAGTGTCATTTCAGGACTATCAAGTGAAGGAGAATATACTGCAGGCAACCAGAAAAAAAAAATTCAAATACTGAGGACTCATAGTCAGGATTAAACAGGATTTAGCAGTCTCTACATGAAAGGATCAGAGAGCTTGTAATATGATATTTGGGGAGGTAAAGGAGCTTGGATTACAACTAAGAATCAACTACCCAGCAAAACTGAGCATCATGGGGGGTGGGAGGAGAATGGGCATTCAATGAAATATATGACTTTCAAACATTCCTGATAAAACATCAGGGATAAAGAGAAAATTTGATTTTCAGTTACAAGAGAATTCAAGAGAAGTATAAAAAGGTAAACAGGAAAGGGAAAATAATATGTTTTTAATTGAAGTTAAATTGTTTATATTAGTACATGAGATGATGGGACTTGTGACTCCTAAGAACATATATGTATCTCTATTAGGGCAGTTCAAAGGAGTATACACAGACAGAGGATGTGGGTATAAGTTGACTTTGATGGGATGATATAAAAAAAATTAAGGAGTGAGAAAGAGGATTGCATTGCGAGAAGAGGGAAGGGGGAGGCAAAAATCAGGTAAATTATATTACATAAAGAGATGAAAATCATCAATAAAGTTCCTAAGAAAAAATTCCCAGAACCAGAGGGATTCACAAGTGAATTCTACCAAACATTTGAAGAACAATTAATTCCAATAATTTATAAACTATTCAGGAAAACAGGCAAAGAAAGAGTCTTACCGAATTCCATTTAGAACATGAATATGGTACTGATACCCAAACTAGAAGAGCCAAAACAGAGAAAGAAAATTGTAGACCAGTTTCCCTAATGAATATTGAAGCAAAATTTTAAATAGAATTCTAACAAATAGTTTATAGCAATATTTCACCCGAGTCATACACTATGAGGAGGTGGGATTTATACCAAGAATGCAAGGCTTGTTCAATAATAGGAGAACTATCAGTGTACTTGACCATGTCAATAACAAAACAAACAGAAATCATATGATTTTCTCAGTAGATGCAGACAAAGCCTTTAACAAAATACTGCACCCATTCCTATTAAAAACACTAGAGAGCATAGGAATAAAAGGAACATTCTAAAACAACCAATAAGCATTATATGTAATGGAGATAAGCTAGAAGCCTTTCCCATAAGATAAGAGGTGAAACCAGGATGCCCACTTTCACCACTATTATTCAATATTTTATTAAGAATGCTAGCTGTAGTAATAAGAGAAGAAAAAGAAACTGAAGGCACTAAAATAGGCAATGAGGAAACAAAACTATCACTCTTTGCAAATGCTATGATGGTATACTTAAAGAATCCTAAAGAATCAACTAAAAAATTATCTGAAATAATTAACAACTTTTGCAAAGTTGCAGGATATAAAATAAATCCACAAAAATCATCAGTATAGTTCTATATATTACCAACAAAGCTTAGCAGCAAGAGATAAATTCCATTTTAAATAACTGTAGACAATATAAAATACTTGAGGTCTAGCTGCCAAGACAAATACAGGAACTATATGATATGGTCAAAATGAGTACATGATTTAGACATAAATATTAAGGTCATAAACAAATTAGGAGATCAAGGAAGAGTTTATCTGTCAGATTAATGGAGAAGGGAAGAAATTTTGACCAAACAAAAGATAGAGAGCATTATGAGATGTGAAATGGATAATTTTGATTATATTAAATTAAAAGGTTTTGAACAAATAAAACCAATGCAACCAATATTAGAAGGATAGCATAAATCTGGGAAACTATTTTTACAGCCAGTGTCTCTGATAAAGACCTCATTTCTAAAATATATAGAGAACTGAGTCCAATTTGCAGGAATATAAGTCATTCCCCAATCGATAAATGGTCAAAGTATATGAACAGGCAGTTTTCAGACAAAGAAATCAAGGCTGTCTATAGGCATATGAAAAAATACTCTTATTTAAAGAAATGCAAATTAAAACCACTCTGTGGTACTCCCTCATACCTATCAAATTGGCTAATATGATAGAAAAGAAAAATGATAAATGTTGGAGAGGTTATGGGAAATTGGGACACTAATGCATTGTTGGTGGAACTGTGAACTGATTCAACCATTCTGGAGAGTAATTTGAAACTATGCCAAAAACCCAACAAAAGTGTGCATACCTCTTCATCCAGTAATAGCACTACAAGATCTTTATCACAAAGAGATCACAAAAAGAAAAGGGACCTCCATGTAGAAAGATGGAAGCTCTTTTTGTGGTGGCAAAAAAATTGGAAATTGTTGGGATGCTCATCAGTTGTGGGATGACTGCACAAATTGTGATGTATGAATATAATGGAATACTATTGTTCTATAAGCAATGAGGAGCTGACAGATTTCAGAAAAACCTGGAAAGATTTACATGTACTGATATGAAGTGAAATGAACAGAACTGGGAGAAAATTTTACATAGTAACAGCAAAATTGTGCAATGATGAACTATGAATGACTTAGGTCTTCTCATCAATACAAAGATCTAAGATAATTCCAAAGGACTGATGATGAAAAATGCTGTCCACATCCAGAGAAAGAAATGATGAATTCTAAATGCAGATCAAAGCACACTATTTTACTTTATTTTTTTTTTTGGCTTCTTCCTTTTGGTCTGCTTCTCTCACAATATAACTAAGATAGAAATATGTTATACATGATTGCCCACATATAACCTACATAAAATTGCTTACCATTTAAAAGAGAGGAGGGAGGAAAGGAGAACATTTTGGAACTTAATTTTTTTTTTAATGAATGTTTAAAATTATCTTAAAAATTGTAAACAATAAAATGCTATTTTTTAAAAAAATGTGTACTTATTGCCTGTCATGAAGAAGCATAAATGGAAAACTGAATGAAAATCTAGGTAAAAATGGAATATGATTTAGCATGATAAAAGTTTAAAATATAGTAGTTTTGTACAATCCCCTCTCTCCTGTTTTTGCCTTAGTAAGAAGATCATTATTTTTTTTAATAAGAACTGTCATTTCATTGGTGGTCATAATTCCTGGTAAGAAAATTTCCTCTGCCAATAGAGCTCTAATAAGCTATCTGAAATTTATAATCTTCAACTTAGAATTATAGCCTTAGAAGAAGATTCTACAAGAATGAAAAACAATTAGAAGAATTCAAGAAGTGGTCCCTGGAAGTCACTTAAATTTAAGTGATTTGTCTAAAGTAATATAGCCACTGTGTGTCAGACACAAGACTCAAATCCAAATGTTAAGCCATGCTGCTTCTCATATATTAAAAATGATAACTCTGTATATGTTAAGCACACATAAGATATGTGACCATGGAGATCTACTAAGCAACAATACCAGGTAGTGCATAAAACAAGGAAACATATAATCTCCAAAGATTAGCATCAAGGAGGATTTTTCTGCAGAAAATCCAAATAGAAATGGAAATTCTTATGGATGGCAAGTGATTCCAGATTATCCTGCCTATGAAAAGCCCCAAAATACTGTAGGAACTGGTCACTGAGTTATTCAAATGGTACTCCCATGGTTACTCAGAAAGAACCAGGACACACAATCACTCCAGAAAATCCAAGTGGATGAAGAATGCATAGAATTGAAATTATATAGTTCAGGGAGGCCTTGGAGATTTGGGTTTTCAAAAGATTGTCAATTCAATTGATTAACAATTCAAAAGATTGTCTCCCGGACTTGCATTATTTACATATTTTGTCTCACCCTGTATTCTGAGACTTGTTTGCAGTCTAAAGATTCAGAGGAGATCTCTTTTTTCTAAATCCATGTTCTACATTAAAGACTACCCACTAGACATTTCTAACCTAATGACACAATCTGGAAATGAACATGTCCAAAATAGAATTCCTTTTTTCTTCTCAACACTTTAGTCACTTAACTTCCCAAAGCATTGGTTCTAATCTATAAAATGAGGGTGGGAAGACTAGATGGGATCTCAAGTCCCTTCAAAGTGTAGAACTGTGATATTATATTCATATATCTTGCCTAAAGTAACATCATCAGTAAATACATGAGAAAAGACTTGAACTAATGTCTTGCTGATTCAAAGTCCAATTCTTTATGCACTATGCCACCTAAGAGACTTAATATCCAATTGGATGCCAAGTCCTGTCATTTCTGCTTCTATCATCACTCTCCTATCTTTCCCTTTCTTTCTACTCACACAGCCACTACCCTAGTTCAAGCCCTCACAATCTCCTGTCTGGACTACTGAAATACACTACTAAAATAACTGGTCTCTCAGACTGCAATGTTTCCTCTCCGATTCATCTTCCATGCAGATTCAAAGTGAAATTCATCAATCATAGGTCTGACTAATGCTCTGTTCAAAAAACTCCAGTAGCTCCCAGCTGTCTCTAGGACATGATAAAAACCCACCTGGTCAGCACTGATTTGTGTCATATGCTAAAGATAACTTCACATTACATTCCTTCACACACTCCATATCCCAGTCACCTGGTCTACTTGCTACTTCTATTTGCATGGTTTTGCACACTGTGTTCTCTGTGTTTGGAATGCATTCCTTCTTTACTTCTCCCTTAGAAATTCTAGCTTCCTTCATGGTACAGCTCAAATACCACCTACTAGATGTCTATTCCAGGTAAATGCTTTGCATTTACTTTGTATATATTTTGTACTCACTTTTCTCTAATCTGCCCCCTCCTCAGGTAAGAATAAATGTCTCTTGAGGGCAGAGACTAATTCATTTTTATCTTTGTATACCCACCTCTTAACATGGTACCTGACACTTGATAGGAGCTTCATAGATGCTTAATGTATGAATAAATGAGCTCTGGAGTTCATTTCTTCAAGTCTATTAAGATAGTGCCCAATTTTTCTATCATGAGTGACCAGACTTTACTACTTCCCTGGGAGTGTTCTTGCTGAATGCACGACTGCAATTAGGCTATATACTTCATTGCTGTGAACTGACTGGTAGTATTTATGTGGTTTACACTATAAATTGTATAAAAAAACCCATTTGTGCAGTTGCTTCTTAGATCAACTTAGACAGAGTTTTCATTCCTGAATGGGGTACTTGTTCTCACAGATCCTGCTTACTAGGGGGTGAATATATGGCAGATAGTACACATGTTCCTGCACTGTGCCATGCATCCAGTATGCAGTTTGACATGACCATTAACAGTGAATTTAGAAATATCATTCCCAGCTTAGCTCCAATAACTGAGAATCATGTCAGTCAGATCACTGATACAATTTCATCATTCTCTAATGAGCACAGGACATGTTCAGGAATGGAATTTGGGGAATAGGCTGGTTTGGCTGGAGCACATAATATATGACTGTGGCATAAAGATATACTAACTTTTTAAAGACTATGACCACAGAATACAATATCTGGTAGCCATATCAGACAGAGAGCTGGCAGTCTGTGCCTATAATTGGATGGTTTTCATCAGAATACTACTTTAAAGAGGTTAGATGCAGGGTGACAAATTTTTTGGTCATCATAGCCCTAAAAGATTATCTACTGAGTTGAAGAAAGTCACATCAAATTAACATATTTTTAAAGTATTTTTGTTGTTGTTGTTGAGTCATTTCAGTCATAACCAACCCTTTGTGACCCCATTTGGGGTTTTGTTGGCAAAAATCCTGCAGTAGTTTGCCATTTCCTTCTTTTTGATCCACTACATCCATTTGGTCAGGCAATCAGAGGTTAAGTGAATTACCCAAGGTCACACAGCTAGTAAGTGTCCAAGGCTAGATTTGAACTCAGGTCTTTCTGACTTCAGGCCCAGTAATCTATCCACTGATCCATCAGCTGCCCCTTTACAATATATTGTAGGCAATGTAACATCAAATAAGACAGGAGGTATGGTAAGGCTTTGAATGCCAGATGAAAGAATTTGAATTTCTTAGTAAAATACAGGTTCCACTGAAAACTTTTGATCAGAAGAATGACATAATCAGGTCTCCCACATTTCAGCATCACAATAACAAAGAAAGCATTCATAATGAACTATAGAAGAGTATTTTTCATAATACTACATCACTAGATGACTTGTTATCAATCTGGCAACTGCTAAGCAGCTTACATCCTTAGAGAATTACATGCTACACTGACAGAAATTACTTTCCCAGGGTCACAAACTAGCATGTGACAGACTCAATCTTAGAATCCACTTCTATTTGGCAGTTTTATTTATTATCTCATGTTGTCTCTTGTAAGATATTTTGTACTTGTCTTAAGAGTACTCTATAAAAATCATTATATGTATGTGTATATATATGTATATGTCATAATTTAATTTCCCTTAAAGATTTTTAATTCCTCAAGACATCTCCTAGTTTCTTCTGTCCTTCCTTTTTGTTGCTCCCCTTTCAGTTGCATAGTGGGTTCCAGGACTCAAGCCGCTCTGACACCCTACTTTTCAAAGTCTATACTATCCAGTCAACTAAGAAACCATTATATCTACAATAGATAGGGTACTAAGATGCATGCTAGGGGAAAAAAAGGTACTGGACATGGTATTTACCGTTGAGGGACTGACAATTTAAGTCAAATTCAAAGTTTAGGTCATTTCAGTGACCTAACAAATAATCTTTTTTTCAATTCTTGCTTGAAAAGGGATCCTCTTGAAGCTACTCTATGTAATCACACTCTCTTGATTTCATGGGGATTTCCCAGCTACAAGCAGAAAATAATGAATAAAGGGAAAAATGTTTAATCTACCAAATAGGTTTAGGTAGTGAAGAATTTGTAATACATTTTGTCCTGTATATATATATGACCTATAAACTTTCATCTTGCAGATAACGGTAAAAGAATCATGATCAGCTTCTACAAAAAATATCTGAGAGCATACCTAGTAGTATTTACTATATTAAGTACTCTGATCCAAACTGATATAGGCTTATACGTTACATATTTTTTTTCTTGGATACAATGACATAAAAAATCTTTGATAGAGTAAATAAACAAATTACAGAATAACAAACATTCAAACAATTAGCTCTGATTCCTCTGTCATAACATCTGTATTTGGAAGCATGTTCCTCCTCATTCTTTATAACAAGTAGGAAATATTTCACTGCAATAGCTAATAAAAATGATCAACTACATTTTTATAGCTTGTTTTAATTTTTTTCCTTTATATTGAACAAAAATTGATCTTATTTCTCATTGATCCCACTTTTGCTCTTTTAGATCAAATATAATACCTCTTCCTCATTTAGGCCTATCAGACACTTGATGGTGATCATATCTTCTCTAAATCTTTTCTTCTTCATAATACACATCTCCACTTTCATCAAAAATCCTTGTATGCAATGGTTGTCAGTTTCCCCACCAATTTGTTCATGCTCTAGCTTGACAATTTCCTACCCAGAATTGAAGTCAGCATTATCCATGTAGCTGGACTAGATCAAAGTCCAGAAGTATATCATCTCACTTATTCTGGAAAATGAGCTTCTGTTAATTCTGACTCTGACAATATTAGGTTTTAGGAACTGTCATGTTACTTTGCTGACTCATATTGAGTTTGGAATCTACTAAAATTCTGAGATCTTCTCCACTTAAAACAGGATTGAATCACCTTCCCATTTTATGCTTGTGAAGTTCATTTTTGAAAACTATTGTAGGAATTTTTATTTTTCTTATTTAATATCCTCTTATTAGATGCAATCCATAATTCTAGGTTAAGGAGAGATTTTTAGATACTGATTCTGTCATTCAGCATTCTAACTATAACTGCAAGCATCATGACATCTTTAAATTTGATAAATGCTGTCCATGTCTTCCCATAAGTGAACAAAGACAAAAATGTTGCGGAGTACAAAGCCAATGGGCTTATGCTAGAGGTTGTGTATCAATTTGACATAGATCCACTAATGAATTATCTTTGGGTATGACCATTCAGTTAGTTCTCAACTGACTTATTCATCCTATCACCCAACTCAATTTCTTAATTTTGTCCACAAGGACACTGTGTTTTCAAATGATTTCCTGAGATTCAGATATATTATACAGTTTTCTCCTAAACTGTAAGTCCAGTAGCCCTGATACAAAGGAAATCAAGTTAGACTGGAATGATCTTTTTTCATAAATCCATACTAGTATTTTCTGATCATTATATCTCTTTCTAAATGATCTTATACTATTACTTTAAAAATATTTTCTAGAATTTTGCTAGGAATTGTATTCAAGCTCTCATTCACTTATGACTTACCATTTGTGATGATCAGCACAATAGCTCCTGTCTAACCCTATAACTTCTTTGCTCTAGGATTGTTCAAATATCATTGACTTGGAAGGTATATTTTTCAGTTCTTTTTAGTGTTCTGTTCCTCTGGGCTTAATTACTTGAAATCACTTGGGAAAACTAAATGTTCTCAATAAGTCTTCACTGGTCTTGGGTTTTAATTACTTCAGAAGTCACCATTTTCTTCCTATGTGTCCCAATACAAAATTACTAAGTTCTAATAATCATCCAAAGTTTATACCCCATTCCCTCCAATGGAAAGCAGTTCCATCCTCTCTTTTTGTAAACTTGACCCCAACAAATTTAGAAATATATGTTCTTACAATCCACTGCAAGTTTTTGCTAGTTCTCATCAATTTACATTATCAATATTGTTCTTATAGGACCAAACAATTATTTTCTAATTTTAAGTTAACTATTTTTTTTTCTGATGTGAGTTAGCCAGTGTTTCCTCTGTAGCCCATAGTAAACCCTTTAAATAGCTCTTGCTCTGCTTTCTCATGGGAATCATTATTCTCATCATCACGATCAATTTCTTATTGCTGTTCTCAGAATACTGTTCTTGAGAGCATAAGCTCTTTCTTTGAGATGTCTTCCCCTATAAATTCTTAGACCACGGAATTTCTGCTTTCTCTGAATTATTTTCTTTCATGGTAAGGTACTTTGGGTTTTTAAAAAATCTTATTTAACATTTTACTTTTCCCAATTACACATAAAATGAATTTTAACATTCTTTTTTTTTTAATTTTGAGCTCCAAATTCTCTCCCTCACTTTCCTCCTCCCCACATTGAGAAAGCAAGCAATTAACATAGGTTATATATGCATAGTCATGCAAAACACATTTCAGCGTAAGTCGTGTAAGACCAAAAAACCCCAAGAAAAATAAAGAAAAAAGTATCTTTGATCTGCATTCAGGTTCTACCAGTTCTTTCTCTGGAGATGGATGTTACCTTTCATCCTAAGTTCTACAGAATTGTCTTGGATCATTGCATTGCTGAGAATACCTAAGTTATTCATAGTAGATCACCACATGTATTGTTGTTACTGTATATGATATTCTCTTGCTTCTGCTCATTTGACTTTGCATCAGTTCATGTAAGTCTTTCCATGTTCTTCTGAGAGCACCCTCCTCATAGTTTCTTAAAGCACAACAGTATTCCATCACAATCATATAGAACAACTTATTCAGCCATTCCCCAGTTGATGGACATTCCCTCAATTTTCAAATTTTTGTCAACACTAAAAACACAACTATAATTTTTTTTACACATAGGTTCTTTTCCTTTTTTTTTTTTTTTATCTCTTTGGTTACAGATCTAGTGGTATTGCTTGGTCAAAGATTTTATAGCCTTTCGGACATAGTTCCAAATTGATCTCCAGAATGGTTAAATCGGTATATAACTTGACTATTAGTACATTAGTGATTTAATTTCCTGTATCCCCTTTAACATTTATTATTTTCCTTTTCTTTTATGTTAGCTAATCTGACAGGTATGAGGTAGTAGTTCAGAGTTGTTTCAATTTGCATTTCTTTCATTAGTAGTGATTTTTTCATATGGCTATAGAAACCTTTGATTACTTTGTCTGAAAACTGCCTGTTCATGTCCTTTGACCATTTATCAATTGAGGAATGATTCTTATTTCCATAAATTTAATTCTGTTTTCTATATGTTTGAGAAATTAAGTCATTATCAGAGAAACTTTCTGCAATTTTTTTTCACATTAATGATTACCAACCATGTATTTCCCTTTATCCTATTTTACCCAGTTTATCGTATTCTCTCTTTTTACCCTGCCCATTCTCAAAAGTCTTTTGCTTCTGACCTTTACCTCCTCCAAATTATCCTCTCATCTATCAGCTCCTCCCCCACCTTTTCTTTCTTTCCTACTTTGCTGTATGGTAAGAACAATTTCTGCACCCAACTGAGTATGTATATTATTCCTTCTTTGAACCAATTCTGATGAGAGAAAGATTGATGTGCTCTCCTCCTGCTTCCTCCATTTTCCCCTCCACTGTAAAATTTCTTTCAGGCCACTTCTATGTCAGATAATTTATCCCATTGTACCTCTCCTTTTGGTCTTCTCCCAGTGAATTCTCCTTTCTCATCCTTTAATTTTACTTTTTTAGATAATCATACCATCACATTCAAGTCACACCTTTGCTTTCTATATATTCCAATTTTCCCAGTTAGGTTTTGCGCTTCCTTTTCCATTTGTCCAATTTTCCTTTTCAAAGAGCTGTTCCCTTCAGTGAATTCTTTTTTCATACTTTTAACATTGGCCATTTTTCTTCTATTTCCTTCCTCAGCTGTTCCATGAGTGCTCTTTGTGCATGGGAGCAGTTCATAGTCCCTTCTGAAGTTTCAGATGGGAGTGCAGTCTCAATATTGACCTCTTTGAGATTTGTGTTTTGGTCCTTGTCCCCAGAGAAAGATTCTATGTTCTTTTCCTTCTTCCTTTACTTTTTGCTCATGATGGTGAGGTTTTGTGTGTTGTGACCTCTAGTTCCTTCAGTTAGACTCTAAAGAACCCGTTTAGGAGCAGCTAGGTGGTTCAGTGGATAGAGCACCAGTACAGGAGTCAGGAGGACCTGAGTTCAAATCTCACCTCAGACACTTGACACTCACTAGCTGTGTGACATTGGGCAAGTCACTTAACCCCAATTGCCTCATCCTGGGTCATCTCCAGTCATTCTGATGAATATCTGGTCACTGGATTCAGATGGCTCTGGAGGAGAAGTGAGGCTGGTGACCTGCACAGCCCTCCCTCACTCAAAACAAAGTCAAGTGCAAGTCCTGTCATCATCTCTCTGATGGCATGGTCTTCTTTGGCAGTGAAGGATGAATACACAAAGAACCTGGTGCTAAGCTGGCTGGTGTGAGAAAGCAAAGGTAAATTCTGTTTGTGTTTCCCTGAATTAGCCCTGGAGCTAGCTTGTTAAGAGTGGGGTAGGAGTGTTCTGATCACAGGAGGTCTCCTCAGCTGAGCTAGAGCAAAGGCAAGCTCAGGTCTTGGTGATCCCTGCTGTCTTGTTGTCTTCCCATTTCCTCTGGAGCACTGAGGCACACTTGGGTCCTAGTGCAAGACTCCACCCCCCTGGAGCTCCTCTCAGTTGGTTCACTGAGACAGGGCTGTCTAGGACACCTCCAGTCTGCCACAGTAAGAGGAATCATCTCTAATTATTTTCTTAGCCTCAGGTGCTATGACACTGTTTATCCCTTCTGTTGATCCCACTGATCCAGGATTTTTCTGGGAAAATATTTTATGATTCTTTCAAAGTCAACAAGGGGAGAGGGAGAGAGCATTTACCAAGCACTTCACCATTTTGGTTCCCAGAAGTTCAAGTAGGTGACTTACAGATGTTTAATCTGCAGCCTGATAGTCTCAGAAGCAGCTACAGTTGATACCTGGGGCTCAGTGGCTCTCACTTGCTAGGCTCTGCTGGATTCCTGCCCTGGGCTGGCACTCTGCCATTCCACTATACTGCCATTGCCTCAGGCCACCCCAGGGCTTTCCTGCTTGGCCATGCTGTGGCAGGATGCGCTATCAATATGCTATATGCTGTGGGCCATTCTACCCCCACAGAACAGATCCTTCCTGTCAACTTTCCAGCCTGTCCTGATCTGTGAATCTGCCATGGTCTGTCTCCTACTGGATTCTGCACCTCTAAAGTTTAGTCAGATTCTCTTTTTAGAGGTATCTGAAGGAGTTTGTCTAAGAGCTTTGCTGAGTAGTTGTTCTCACTCCACCATCTTGGCTCTTCCCTAATTCTACTTTTAAGGCATTCTTCTTTTCATTGGAATTTTGTCCCCCTTTTGCCATTTGACCTATTCTGTTTTTTAAGGTGTTATAGTCTTTAGTATTTTTAGTGTTTCTTTTACCAAGATGTTGACTCATCTTCTTGCATCACTCTCATTTCTCTTTCTAATTTTTCCTCTGTCTTTCTTGCTTGATTTTCAAAATCCTTCTTGAACTCTTCCATGGCCTGAGATTAATTCATATTTTTCTTTGAGGTTTGGATGAAGGAATTTTGACTTTATTGTCTTCTGAGTGTATATTTTTATTTTCTTGTCACCATAGTAACTTTCTATGGTCAGAATTTTTTTGTTGTTTGCTCATTTTCCATTTTCTTGACTTTTAACTCTATGTTAAAGTGTGGCTCTGCTTCAAAGAGGAAGGAACACTGTCCTAAGTTTTTGTGCAGCTATTTTAAGAGGTAATTCTGGGGACTTATAAGTTTTTAGTTCTTCCAAGGTGGTATGATCTTGGAGAGGTGTGTTTACTATTCTCTTATACTGTGATTGACCACAAGCACTCTTTTCAACATTGCAATTTTGGGGCAGAGCCAAGATGGTGAAGTAGAAAGATGAACATACAGTAGCACTTATGCCACAGCCCATAAAATACCTGTAAGGAAGAACTCTCAACAAATTCTAGAGCAACAGAAACCACAGAAAAATGGAGTGGAGGAGATTTCTATTCCAGAGTGACTTGAAAGACTGACAGGAAAGGTCTGTTGTGCACTGGACACAGAGCAGAGCCCAGCCCAGCCTTGGCCACACAGCACCAAATGGAGCAGATTTGAGCAGGCTCCAGGGACAGAATCTCCAGCTGCAGTACAAATACCTCAACCCACAGGCACCAAAGTTCAGTGAGAGGGTCTTTTCAGCTGGCTGAGAAGGAAGCAGAGTGTCCCCATAACTCAGGTCTCCCCAGGTGGCTGCGGTAGAGGCAGCAGTGGATGGGGCTCCCAAAGCAGGCAGCACCCTGCATCTATTGTTGAAGGTCTTGTTGTAACCCCCTGAGGGAATTGAGCCCTGTGTGGTGGCCCTGCTCCCACCTGAGCAGTTGATCTTAATCTCACACTGAATAGCATCCCTGCCCCCATCTAAAGTCCCTGAGGCTTTGGAATAGCTTATCTGAATCTTAGGCCCAGTGCTGGCTTGGTAGAACTGGAGGTGAGGTGGCTGTGGAGAGGAAACTCTGAAGTCAAGTAACTGGCTGGGAAAATGTCCAAAAAAGGGGAGGAAAATAAGACCATAGAAGGTTACTTTCTTAGGGAACAAGTGTCTTCCCTGATCCTTTCAGATGATACTGTCAGAGGAAGTCAAGTCTTCTGCCTCCAGGACTTCCAAAAGGAACTTAAACTGGCCTCAGGCAACAGAAGACCTTAAAAACAAGTTAGCAGCTTATTAAAGGAGAACCAAAAAAATGCTGAGGAAAAGAACAACTTTAAAAAGAGGCTAACTCAATTGGAAAAAAAGATTCAAAAAGCCAATGAGGAGGTTTTAAAAAGCAGAATTAGCCAAATGGAGGAGAAGGTTCAAAAGCTCACTGAACAAAATATTCATTGAAAGAGAGAATTGAGTTCAGGGAAATGAATGACTATGAGTTAAACCAAGCAGTTAGTAAACAAAACCCAAAATTTAAAAAAACAGAAGATAATGTGAAACATCTCACTGGAAAAAACAACTGACCTGGAAAATAGATGCAGGAGAAACAATTTAAAAATTATGGGACTACCTGAAAGATATGATTTAAAAAAAAACAGCCTAGACATTATCTTCCATGAAATTATCAAGGAAAACTACCCTGATGTTCTAGAATCAGAGGGCAAAATAAATATTGAAAGAATCCACTGATTACCTCCTGAAAGAGACCCGAACGGAGAAACTCCTAGGAATATTGTGGCCAAATTTCAGAGTTCCCAGATCAAGTAGAAAATACTGCAAGCAGCTAGAAAGAAGCAATTTGAGTATTGTGGAAATACAATCAGGATAACATGGGATCTGGCAGCTTCAACATTAAGGGATCGAAGGGCTTGGAATGGAATATTTCAGAGGTCAAAGGAACTGGGATTGAAACCCAGAATCACCTACCCAGCAAATTTGAGTATAGTACTTCAAGGGAATAAATGGTCATTCAATGATATAGAGGACTTTCAATCATTCATATTGAGGAAAAGACCAGATTTGTATGGAAAATTTATCTTCCCAAGACAAGAACCAAGAGAAGTGTGAAAAGGTAAACAGGAAAGAAAAATCATAAAAGACTCTCTAAAGCTGAACTGTTTACATTACTACATGGAAAGAAAATATTCATAGCTCTTGAATTTCTTTCTCAGTATTTGGGTAGATGGAGAGATTGTACATACATACACATACACATACATAGATAGAGAGTACAGGGTGTGTTGAATCATAAGAGATGATATCCACACACAAAATAAAATTTAAAAAATAATAATTAAAGGGTGAAGGAGGAAAATATTGGGAAGAGAAAGGGAGAAATGGAACAGGGCAGGCTATAACTCATAAAAGAGATAAGAAAAATCTTGTTCAATGAAGGAGAAAAGGGAGAAGGGGAGAGGGGAACAATGAAGCTACTCTCTCCACATGTGGCTGAAGGAGAGAATGTGGCTGAAAGAGAGAATAACATCCTCACTAAATTTGATATGAAAATGTATATCACACCACAGGAAAGTAGGAGAGGAGGCAACAAGTGGGGTGAGGGGAATGTTAGAAGGGAGGGCAAATGGGAGAAGGGAGTCACTAGAAATAAACACTCTTGAGAAGGGACAAGGTCAATTGTGGGGAAAAAAATACGGGGGGATAGAGTAGGACAGAGGACAATATAATTAGTATTACACAACCTGATTATTATGGAAGTCTTTTGCAAAACAACACATATTTAGTCCATATTGAATTGCTTGCCTTCTCAGTGGGGCTGGGGAGGGAGAAGGGGAGGGAGAGAAGTTGGAATTCAAGGTATTAGCAACAAATGTTGAGAATTTTTATTGCATACAATTGGAAAATAAGAAATATAGGGAATGAGGTATAGAAATTTATCTTGCCCTACAAGAAAAGAGAGAAGATGGGGATAAGAAAAGGATGGGGTGTGATAGAAGGGAGGGTACATTGAGGGAAGGAGTAATCACAATGCAAGGTATTAGGAAGTGGGCAGAGGGGAGTAATGGGGAAAAAAATGGGCATGTTACAAAGTGAGGTAAAAGCAATTAGTATTAAAACAATTGACTGAATTAATTACTGAGAATAAATCAATGACATCTTTAGTTTGGGGCAAAGAATTTTAGTCTAAATTTCCTAGAGGAAGGTAACCTCGGGTAAAATTTGGATTGATGGAAAAGTTAAAGTTTTAATAGTAAATTTGATTTTATGATTGCTATTTAATGAGGAACTAGACGTATAAAAGGCATGTAAGCCACCTAAAACTTGCCTCAAAAGATGTTCCTTCACCAAAGTGAAATTATAATCATATTTGAAACCTGGTTACTGGAACTTGCCATTTTTAGAAGTTATGGAACTATTAAGTGACTGTTGTTTTGAGTCTAACTCCAAGTATAGATAGTCTAGTCTGAACCTCCAATCCATGATGTCAGTAAACCTGTGAAATGCTGGTATGAACTGCAAAAGGTGATCTCATGGGAAGGGTGAGAGAGCAGCTGTTCAGCCTGGGATGAGGTGGGCTTCTCCTGACTCATTTTCCCCACTGACACTTGGCAGACTTTAAGCCTGACTGAATGCAAGTGGACAATCTAATCCTGCCTGCAACTGACATGAAGTTGGGGAGATATTGTATCCCTTCAATGTCCCTATTCTTGGTAGCAATTTCCTGTAGTCAAAAGGTTTGTAAACTTAATACCAGATCTATTAAATTATAGATTATGGGTAGGGGAACATCTAAGGTTAAGTCTAAAATTAAGCTGTTAGGCATAGAACTTTAGACCAATAGCATTAAGTTAGGGTCCTTTAATTCTTAGTAATACTGTGAAGACAATTAGGTCAAGAGTTTGTGAAGTTAGCAACATAAATATTATTTGTGTCTCACTTGGTTGATGTTTCAAAAAAAATTCTTTTGTGGTCCATATTGTAAATGCTTTAAAAAGAAGTATCACCTGACCAAAAGTCTGAATTCTTCTATCTGTTACAAACTGTGTTAAAAATGAAAAATTAAATTAAAAATAAACAAAACAAACAAACAAAAAAAACATTGCCACTTTGACTAGCGTTTCTGCACCCCATGAAGCTGAAAACTCTGATGTACTTCTCCTTACACTGGGACTAAGACCCAGGACTGCAATCCAGATCCAAACATAGGCAATGCAACAGAATCCTGTCCCTGGTGTCAGTAAAGTGACCCATGGAAATCTCTTTCGGACTTGTTGTCTGATCAACTTACCATCTGTGGGCTGAGAGGTCTGCAAACCACTACTGTTGTCACTGATTCAGTCACTCTGAAGCCTACTTCTCATTTGCTTGGACCAAGTCTGCCCTAGCTCAGTCTGTACTGGACTGTGCTCCTCTCTCATCCTGGCAAATAGATCTTTTCTCCCAACATTCTAAGTTGCTTTGGGCTGAAAAATTGTTTCACTCCATCTTTTAGTGGGTTCTGCCTCTAGAATTTGCTTGGAGTCATTATTTAAAGGTATTTGGAGAGGTTTGGGTGAGTCCTTGCCTTTACTCCACCATCTTGGCTCTGCTTTCCAGAATTATTGAAAACTAAAGAATCACTGAGTTTGAAAGTAGGAAGCACCTTCACAATCAGTTAGTTCAAGCCATATGCAAAAATAATCCTCTTTACAGTATACCTAACAAATCGTTGTCTAGCCTCTGGTTGAACCCACCAACTCCTGAGGCAGACTATTATAATTTTTAAGATTTCAGTTATTACAAAGTTTTTCCTGACATCAATTCAATATTTCAAAAATCTAGGGTGTAAGTCAAACCATGACTGATTTTCCCTTATATATCTATAAAAAGCTCTACAATAATGAGTTCATTTTTCTTAAGTGCCCTATAATTCCTGTTTTGGCAAGTAAAACTGGAAGATTCTTTCTTCTTGCTTCCTCTAGCTTTTGGAGAATATAATTATTATCAAGTCAATCACTAATGTTTCATCTGCTTAACATTTACTTAAGGGAGAACCCCAGAAGATGTCTAGGTAGTTGAAATCCCTCATATCACTACTACTTTATGCCTCTGTGGAATTTTGAACTGCATCTGGAAGTAAACATCTATTTCTTTCTTCCGGGAAGGTGGCATACCTACTATAGTATCATTTCTGTTTCTCCCTCTATTGAACCTCATTCAAACCATCTATATGATCTTCCCCGCTCTGAAGGGTGATATAAGGAGGGTTGTATTAAAAAGCTGCAGCTCTTAAAAATCTAGTTTTAAAAATCATGTTTTTAAAATGTAATTAGAAATACAAGATAACACAGATTAAGTGATAATTGTTTATGTTCAACATATACTGAGAAAGGTCAAAGTAGGGAGAGAATAAGTTCATATACCTACTATTTAGGAAGGGTGCTAAGGAGAAAAGGGCCTTTCATTTTATAAATTAAGAAATTGAGGTACATGTATGTTGAGTTATAGGACAAGTAGGTGGCACAGTGGATTAGAGCACTGGGTATGAAGTTAGGAAGACCTCAGACACTTACTAGCTGCGTGACTCTGGGCAAGTCACTTAACCGTGTTTGCCTCCATTTACCCATCTGTAAAAATGAGCTGGGGAAGGAAATGGGAAACAAGTAGTATCTTTGTCAATAAAACCCCAGATGGAGTCACAAAGAATCAGACATGACTGAAACAACTCAACAACAACAACAACAACATGTTTAGCTATTTGCCTCTAAGTCTCAAGGTAAAAGTGAATGAATTTCTCGTGGCATGAAATTGTGGAGGCCTTCATGGAGCAGGTGAGATTCAGGCAGGATCCTGAAAGAGCAATAGATCTTAAGCAAATGGAAAGAAAGTGAGGAGAATACATTGAGTACTTACATTTAGTATAATACCTTTAGCAGGATACATTTAGCGTGTTCAGGAAATAACAGGGAGACTACTTTGGCTGGAGGTTTCAAGTAGGATAAGAGATGAAATTAAAGAAAAAGGGATATGACTATAGCATTTGAGAAGGGAGGTGGTCTTGAATTCCAGGCTAAGGCATTTGTGGCGTTTCCTGATGGCAATGTAACCCAGCTTTGAAGGTTTTTGAGCAGTTTAGGGATGCACATAAAATGGAATGAAATGGGAAGCATTTGAAGCCAGGAAGACAAACGAAGAGGCACTACAAATCCAATTATTCTCCCACAAATGCTCAATTCCCATAGAAAATAAACAAAATGATTCCAGCAAGTAAAGGCAGAATCTTTTAAATTTCTATTAAGCCCACTGTCTGATTTCCATTAGGCTTAGCCTACTTTGTTTCAGTCCCAGGCAAACCAGTAGTTATTTCCATAACTGTTTTATGTATCAGTCTGCATACAAACCTATTGCACTTTTCAAAAAATACATTTTTTAAGCAATTCACAGAAAAATAAAAACAACTTATGATCATTTTTTTCATGAAAAAGTATCTGAGGCAGGAAGGCATGGCTTTGTGGTTTATAAACTTTTGGAAGGAGTCAAACTTTTGGAAAGGAGCTTCCCCACATTTGCTTTAGAACCTGTTTTTAACATTTGAAGAGCAGGCTCCCAGTATAAGACATGGACAAATGAAGAAATGTAATATTCTGACCCTTCAAGATGATGTCAAAGCATCTGAACAAGAATAAAATCCATGATTATTTAATTACCCAGGAACCAAGGGTCTTATTTACCATCCACTTACACCGACATGCTGATCCATTTACTGCTAAATTGAATAATTCCCTCTAAAAGGGATAACGTACTCTTAGTGACAACTTGTCCCCAAACTCCCTGATTTCGTGGCATTGATACTTAAATGTATGATACTAGGCGTGACTGCATTCTGCAACAAGTTTGATATAAATAACAGCTAAGCAGGGAAACATGGCATTATCCTTGGTCTTATTTAGCTCCTCCTGGGTGGTATTCACCTTTCAGAAGATAATTAGTTGTGGCAATTTTCCTAGTGAAATAAAGAGCAGAATTGATAACAGACACCTACATTATCCCTAAGATGTTTCAGCAGCTGATCTAAAGGCTCTCTGGATGACGCACAATACAACACTGTAGCTTCAGCATTTGTCCAAGAGGATTTGATTAAAGCAGTAGGGATGAGAGCCAGGATTACTGTTCCCAGCTCTGCCACTTGCTAGCTGACTTCTGGCAAATGACTTACAGGGATAAGTTGGTTCTAATGCAACAGACAACTAAATAAGCTTGTGATCTACATGAGGGGCAACAAAACCAAATTCATCACAGTCATGACACATAAGAATGGCCACAAATGGATACGTCTGGGTTTCTGCTAGTCAGTTAAATTGAGCCAGCATTCTGGTACTTGATGCATACAGTAATAACAATTTCTACCCACAGAAGAGATAATGCTAAAGCATTTATTCAGTAATTATTATGGGCCAGCAGGGGGGTAAGTACCAGGGAAACAGATACAAGCAAGGCAGTAACTGCTCTCAAAGAGTTTATGTTCTAATAGAGAGAGGCAACCCATAAAAGTTTGTGGAAGGGACGTGAGGATTCAGTATGCTATGGAAGCCTGGTTTCAAAAGCTACAGAAGAGTTTAAGGTTTCCATTGGGGAGAGATAAGTGAGATGGATAGGAAGGTGAGCAGTTATGTGACTCAGTGGAGAGAATACTGGACCTAAAGTTAGGAAGACTCCTCTTCCTGAGTTCAAATTTGGCCTCAGACACTTAGTAGCTGTATGATCCTAGGCAAGTCACTTAGCATTGTTTGCCTCCATTTTCTCATCTATACAATGAACTAGAAAAAAAAACAGCAAACCACTCCAGTATCTCTGCCTAGAAAACCTCAGTTGGGGTCATGAAGAGTTGGACAAGACTGAGAAAAGATTGAGCAACAACAAAAAATGAGAAGGAGGCAAAGGAATGTTGTTTGAGCATAAGAGAAAGCTATGTTTTCTTATTTATCAGTATAGGACAGAATAGAAATGGATATATAAGAAATAGAAGAAATGTGATTAATCATTATGTAGCATACCAAAGAAAATATTGTCAGTTCAGGAAATTTTTAGTGAGTTTGTCCATATATACTGGATTTGGAGTCAGGAAGACTGAGTTCATGTTCTGTCTCAGATACTTTTTAGCTGTGTTCCTGAGTAAGCCATTTAACCTTTCTGAACCCCAGTTTCCTCATCTGTAAAATGGAAAGAATTATAGTACCTACCTCCTAAGGATGTTGCGAGGATCAAATGAGACAACATGCAAAAAGTCTTGCAAACTTTAAATTGCTACATAAAGGCCAGCTATTGTATATTTTATTTTTCTCTACTCCCATGCAAATAAATGTGATTAAATTTGAATTTGAATTAAGCTAAATTTGATATACACACATTTCCATAAGAGGAGCACAGAAGACTAAAGCTGTCATCTTTTCTACTTTGCAATCTTCAATGGTAAAATTACATACTTTAGATAATCTGGGGAATGCAGTTTACACAGTGTCAAAGATGGAGTTCGACATGACTCCAGCAAGAATATGTTGCTGTTACGTGGCAATCAAGCAGCGCATACATACATCAACTGGCCTCATGCCATGTCTCCCTTATCTGAAAAATAATTCCTTCCTCTATACCTTCTACCCCTTCAGCTTATCATTTAATCTATTCCCTCACATTCACTGCTCAAATTCTAGAAAGAATATTATACATTCAGTGCCTCAACTTCACTGCCTACTCATTTCTCAACTTCCTATAGACTCATCTTTTTAGTCTTTCAAACATCATTAGTGACCTCTTAATTGTCAAATCCAATTAAGTCAGTTCAAATTCATCCTCTGATATTTATGCAACTTTTGAGGACTTTTTTTTATCCCTCTACCTTGTTACTGTCTTTTATTTTAGCTTCTGTGATTCTCTCTCCCTCTCTCTCTCTCCCTCTCTCTCTCTCTCTCTGCATTGATTCTTCCTTTTTCTCTTACCATCTAACTGATAAAAAGGTGCTAAAAGAATTGGCATATGTGATGGCAAAATCCCATACAAAATCCTTTTCAAGATTCTAGACTATCATTAAAGATATGGATCATGAACAACTAGAAAAGGAAGCAGTTATCACATAGATCCAACATAGCTCCATCAAGAAAAAGCCACGATAAACTAACCTAAATTCCTTTTTGACAGTATTCCTAGACTAGTAGCATTTTGTTACTAGATAGTTTACTCAATGAAATACTTAGTGGAATGAACGAACAGAAATAAATTCAACAGTAACTTTCTGTGAAAGAAAGAAAAATCTATGGAAAGCCCAAGAAATCAGGATAAGAATCTAAGTTCTAAGCCCTTGCAATTTCTCATAGAAGAATAAGGCAAGAGTATTTTAAAAATGCTCTTAGCTAGAGTTTTGGCCACACGTATCATTGAAGCAATCACCATAAAATGATTATGTTTTTCCCAATGGAATTTTCAAATGTCAAGCTATTGTATGAATTGAGTTTAAGCAGCTCCTTTAGACCTTATGCACTAGAGGCATCACTGTTGTCATAGCAACTATTAAACACAAAAGGGAAAAGAAAAAGAGAAACCTTAAATAAAAAAAAAGAAAAATATAAAGATTAGCAAGAAAATATGTGATGGCACATGGTATTATAAAGTAGTTGACAGGATTGGGAGTAGAGGTGTAATTTGAAGAAGTAGAGGTGAATATACATATATATATACATGCATACATACATACATGTAATATGTGTGTATATGTGTGTGTATGTGTATTTATCCTCTCCTAAAAGGTGACAGAAAGTAGTATACTGCACAATAACTTCTTTCTCCCTTTGTAGACTGAGTGATCTATTTACATAACATAGCAAACTATATTTTTACAGAGTAGAGACACTTTTCCATATAATTTTGGTTGCACCATATGTACAGCTGCAAAAAGTAGTCTGACAATTTTCCAGTTTTTACTGAGCACCTACTATTTGCACTGTGATAGTGGTTGAAGTTAGGAAGCAGCTAGGTGTCTCAGTGGAAAGAACATTGGGTCTGGAGTCAGAAAGACAACTTCAAATCTGACCTCAGATACTTACTAGCTGTCAAGTCACTCAGGAGCTGGGCAAATCACTCAACTTCTTCTTTTCCTTAATCCATTGGAGAAGGAAATGGCAAACAACTCTAGTATTCTTGCCAAAAAAAAACCCATTGACAGTGCTGGCATAGTCTATGGGGTTATAAAGAGGTGAATAAAACTGAATAAAAAGAAGTGATTGAGGGAGGAGAGAGATATAAAGATGTATAAAACACAGTCACTACTTTAACAGAGCTTTTAAAACTGAATGGCATACACAAAAACATCAGCCATATCATTGTGTACTACCGATGATATAATTAGGAAAGCCTTTAGTAGAGGGGGTGGTATTTGAGCTAGGCTCTGACTTTCAATCAATGTCATTCATTTGGTTGGCAGGTATAAACAGTATCGTTTGTGAGAAGGATTGATATTTCCAGTTACTATTGACCTACTGATCCCCTGGACTCAGCGTCAAGAATTCTCACATCATTGTACTACCATTCATGGCAGATTTTGGTCAAGCTAACAAAACATGGCAAATGGAATAAATTTCAAATGACTCTTAAGTTTGGAGTGTAAAAAGGTTTGAAAGGTTTTCTTTTCCCTACAGCACTCTCCAATCCCCCAGGTTCATAACCTAGGTGTCATCCTCTACCCCTGGCTCTCCCTCCCCTTGCCCCACATATTCAATCTGTTGCTGAGATCTGTTGATTTTACCTTTTTATCCCTTGAAAACACTCTATTGTTTTCTTTAATATTACCACCACCCTGGTGCAGTTCCTCATCTCATTATGCCTATGCTATTGCCTTAGGCTGTTGGTTGTCACAAGTTTCTACCCACTTTAGCTATCCTCTATTGAGTCACCAAAGTAATCTTCCTAGCATCCATGTTCAAGCATGTCTCCTTACTCAATAAACTCCAGTACGTATCTAGCACCTCCGGAGCAAATATAAAATCCTCTGTTCGGCTTTTGAAATCTTCTATAATCTGACCCCTTCTTACTTCTCCTGTCTTCTCATGCCTTGCTCATCCCTATAAACTCTGAGATCCAGTGACACTAATCTCTTTGCTGTTCCTCACACAAGACATTGTATTTCCCAAATCCATGATTTTTTACTAACTGGTCTAATGAATGGTGTTTCCTCTGTACTGGGCAAGTTCTTGGAAAGGAAGGGACCATCTTTTGCCTTTCTTTATACTCCCGGCATTTAACACAGTTCCAGGCACATAGTAGGTATTGAATAAATGTTCACTTATTGACTGACTGATCTATAACATATTTAAATAAGAAGCACAAGTATCACAAATGTGATGGTATGATTATCTAAAAAAATAACAAATATGAATAAGTTCACAGATGATGAAATGGTTTCTAAGAATTGTAACTTGTTCAAGGAAACATAGCTAGAAACTAAAAGGACCAGATTTGAATCAAGGTTAATGCTGTTGCAAACTAGGGCTTGATGGTGATCCAATAGGTTTTCATATCTTTGCCCCTCTGCAAAGCTCTCAGCACGGTACTTTGTGCATAGTAGGAGTTAAATAAATGTTTATTGACTTATCAACTGGCTGTCATTCTAACCTGAACAAGCTCTCTGCTTTATATTCTTTTCTTTTGGCCTATTGTTGTTGTTGTTGTTGGGGTTTTTTGGTTTAAACAGCAGGTAGATTGTCATCATTCGCTCAACTCTTATTATTAGGGAAATTCGAAAACAGAGATTAAAACACTTCTCAACACTGAGTTAGCAGAAATGAGTAAATTACTCTTGTACTCAGTAGTTGCTTCTCCGTAGGCCTCTCTGCATTTCACGCTACAGCCAACTAACAGATCACTAAGCATCCATGGAATAATTTTCAAGTCACTCTCTCATGGTAAAAATGTATATGAAAAATAACCAAGAAGAAAAGACTCCCTTAATTCTTTTGAGAATTATTGCTACAAGCAAACACTCCATTCTTTGATGCATACAACTAAAATTTGACAAGAATGAGATGTCAGAAAATGAATAAAACTTTTATCAAGCTTCCACTCTGAGAACAAAGTTTCTCTCCAAAGAGCATTATTGATTATGACAAGTTTGCTTCTCAATTTATTTGACATATATAGGCCTTGGGCGTTCAACGAACAGCTTTCTCAACTCAAGGTCGTCATCTCAGGGCTTTTTGACAAATCACATGATATATTTAGATGATTGTGGAAAAATATGTAGACACATATTTTCACTGCCTTTTTATGCTCTCAGTAGTTTCCTTGCATTGATTATTTTAAATCTTCCCTATCTTAAATAACCACTATAGATATTTCAGGACTCTTTAGGGTCATGTCTTTCCCACTTTCTCTTAGATAGAGTTGACATTTTTATCCTAGAAGGCATGCATGCTTTTGTTTCTTCATAAAATCAATTCTAAGAGACAATAATATATATCTATATATAAAAATCAGATTATAGAAGGATTTGTAAAGTTTAAGTCATCAGGTCTTTGGAAAATATCTTTTTATTTATTCATCTGTTCTAAATAATATCTTTTAGACTGAGAGGACAATCCTTTTACATGTCTAATTTTTATATTGACAATGTTTAACTCATATAGCATTCTGCTGAAGTCCTACTGTGATGTTTTATTGAGATTTAGAAGTATCCCTAGTTCCTGGAAGGATTTATCATTCAAACATTACCACTGGCAGATTCTACTCAGCTGGAAAGACTCTTGAGTATGAGCCCAGCAACAAACTATATGTCTGTCATCTAAGTACCACTGTAGCTTATTTTTGTTTTCATAGCACCAGATTGTCTGCTTTTGAAATCAATATTTTATCTTGAAAAATTATTTACCATGTTATATAAGGTGTGACAGTTATGTTGATGAATGGGATACCTTAGTCCAAAATATCACAATATGAGTTCCTAAGTGTTAAAGTGAGATAATTATTTTAAATGTAGAAACCTGGAAAAAAATAAACTTAACCTTAGCTGCAATAAGTTTCTTAAGGTGTGAAGCAAAGGCCAAAATTCTAATAGCAAGCAAATACTAGTATCTGATGTTATATCTATATTTATATAGTTATCTTGACAGATAAATAATTATCTAGTCTAATGTTATATCTTTTTATCTTTCTATAGATATCTCTCTATACATAAATATGACATCAAAAATGTATATATATATATATATATATATATGAAACACCAGACACTAAAATTTATGTTTGTTTATATGTATTGACAGACTTTAAGGTTCATGCTTACACATTTTAAATTTATTTTTACTTATACATATAAATATATGTGTATACACTTAAAGTTTTTATTTCTTTATCATTCTATAACTAAAGTGTACTGTTTTCAAAACGTTTGTGAATACATAGTGTCCCTTCTTTACGAACAATTTGACAAATGCAGACCTTTATTTAAGAGTGAACACTGCTATCTATTCCCCTTGCCCAGCAAGTCCCTCTCCTAACTCTGCCACCCTCAGACTTCAAAGCTATTTTAGGGAAATGCTGGTAGTCACACCTGTGCCCCAGTTGCAGCCCCGCTTTCCCATTATAACAGATAAAAACATTCTGTTCTTTCCCCTCCTCATCCCTTTTTGCCAGAGCCTTCTCACAATGCTTGCATGGAGGTTGTTCTGTCACCAGCACCTCTGATCCACACCAAGTCCCAGATCTTGACCTCTCCTTTCCCTCTCTGGAGCCATTGATATTTGTAGCTCAGACTTTAATGAGGCTTGAAGCTCAGGGAAGTTTAATTTCAGGGTGACAATTCACAGCTCAAAGGAGTTTGACAGCAGGGGACTTAGTCATAAGCCGTGGAACACTAACCCATAAGAGACTGGACCACTACAGGATGAATCATCATATTATAACAAAGAGAACTAGTCTCCCCAAACAGATAAGAAAACATAATCCATCCATACATACATATACATATATATATACACACACACACACACACACACACACATATACATATATATATATACACACACATATACATATACATATATTTATATATACATATATATGTATTTTTTTTTTTTGGAGGGGCCAAAGGGACTGAGGATCCCTCAATTTCCTACACCTGATAGAGCAAGATAAGCCCAAATGAGGTGAGGCCCTTTTAAAAACCAGTAAGGTCAGTCAAATAAATGTAGGATTTTGTCATATTTTCCTCCCTGGGCACTGACTTGCCTCTGCCTGAAGTCTTTCTGTCCTAATAAACCAAAGTCCTCTACATTTGAACTTTCTCTACATGACCTACTTTCCCAGACAGCCTTGCAATTTGCCTTCCTAAGTGTGAGTACTGCTGATGTCAGGTGCTGGCCTAATCTGCAACCTATGTAACCTCACAAGTCTGCTGCCTGCCAAAATCTATGTCTAGCCTGACTTTATTGTTGTTTTTGCCACTTTGCTGTGCCCCACACTGGCAACCCCGTTGCCTACAGCTTAATTTATGCCAGCTGTTGCCAAGAACTCAAAGGGTGCCTCAGGACTCCAGGTTAAGGACTGTGCTACTATTCCATCTATATTATGGGTTAAGTAAATAAGAAAGAGCATATGATATGGATTTATTATAAGGAAATTCCTAAGAATAAATTATGATTGACTGGGAGTCAGGAAGTCTTGGTTTCAAAAACTACTTCCAACAGTTATTAACTTTATGGCCTTGGATGTGTCATTTAATATTTCTGAATTTTGGTTTGCTAAAATGGAACTTTAATACCACAACATCTTCTTCAGGGGGATAAAGTAATGCTCAAGTGAGATAACTTATGTAAACCACTCTATAAACAGTAGAGCCATATATGAAGGGCAGCTAAGTAGTGCAGTAGATAGAATCTGGGCCTGGAATCAGGAAGACATCTCCCTGACTTTAAATCTGACCTCAGACACTTCCTTCCCAGCTGTGTGACCCTGAGCAAGTCATGTAACCCTGTTTGCCTCAGTTGTTCAACTGGAAAATAAGCTGGAGAAGGATATGGCAAACCACTCCAGTGTCTTTGCCAAGACACCCCCAAATGTGGTCATAAAGAGTTGGACATGACTGAAAACAACTCAGTAAAAATGACACATCATATCTGAAAGTCAACAAAGAATAAACACAAAAAAATATGAATAGTGTTCGATGGAAAAAATCTAAGCTATTAAGAACTATATATAAATATATATATATAATATATGTGTGAGTATGTATATGTATATATACATATATATGTATGTATGTATGTATAAGCTCTAAATCATTAAGGCAGGAAAGATGTTCCCCATATATGACCTGGGAGTGTCGTTGTGTGGCTCAAAGGGAGACAGCATAGATGTTTCTAGCTTCTTCTCCCTCCACCTTTTTTCAAGGGAGACTATTTCTTTCCTGGAAGAGAAAGAGGAGATTAAGGCCAAACCTTGACCACTCTGTTCTCTAACAGGCTAGCATTTCATCTGCTCCCATACATTTTATTAGTCTAAAGAATGTGATTTTCAGGTTCAATCTAACTTCTGATTATTGTTTATTGTTGAGGGGAAGGAAGGACTCCAACTTTATATCTAGGGCTTGACAACCTTCCCATCAAATACCAGTTCTACGATGAGCAAATATAACCAGTAGGCAAGAAATCCATTTGTCCAAGTCAATATGGCAAAACAGAAATCAGAGAAATCATATATTGGAGGATATGAAGTAGACAATTCATAGTGAAAGAGCTCACCCACTAGGAGCAAAGTAACTCAGCTCAGCCGCGAGAGAGAGAGAGAGAGAGAGAGAGAGAGAGAGAGAGAGAGACAGAGAGAGAGAGAGACAGAGAGAGAGACAGAGAGAGAGAGAGACAGAGAGAGAGAGAGAGAGACGGAGAGAGAGACAGAGAGAGAGACAGAGAGAGAAAGAGAGACAGAGAGAGAGAGACAGAGAGAGAGAGAGACAGAGAGAGAGAGAGACAGAGAGAGAGACAGAGAGAGAGACAGAGAGAGAGAAGAGAGAGAGAGAGAGAGAGAGAGAGAGAGAGAGAGAGAGAGAGAGAGAGAGAGAGAGAGAGAGAGAGTGAGTGAGTCTTGGATCTCATTCAAGGAGTAACTCCCTGAATTCTCTACAGTAGCAAGGTATGGATAAGGACATGATGGACACTCCTAGCTCTGCTCATGGCAGATTCTTCCCAGAGTCAATGTAAAGTGGGTTAGATGTCTTCCATCTTCTGTCTTGAAGCTGGAAGCCAGAAGCTAGAAGCAAAACCCAAAGAAATTAAAGAAAACTTGAAGAGACTGAAGAGGTTGGAGCTCTCCTCTCTTCTGCTCTCACCAGCATTTACCAACTCTGCCCCAACCTTCATACAGGCTGAGGCACTACACTAATGAGGAGAGAATTCCACTCTTTGGCCTTTGAGACTTCAGTTATATTCATAATGAGAGAATTCAAATAAAAACTTAGATTCAACATCTTACCAATCAAATTTGCAAAAATTTGACAAACGAAGAAAATGATAAATGTTGAGAACGGTTATAGGAAAACAGGCATGAGATAAAATGCTTGTAAAAATTAATTAGATTTGAAAACAAAAACAAGAAACACAGCAGAACCTTCTATTCTCTATATCTTTGAGTTATTTTTGTGATGGTAAAGATGCAGTCTACTATGGAATATCTTTTGCAAAAACCTGACTGTTCCCTACTAATATCTTCATCAAGAAAACTCTCTATAAATGTATAGATATGTTTTCATTAAAAGTTCATATAGATGAGAGGAAACAGTGTAGGGGAAATGGCACTGGACTTGGAGTTAGGAAGACCTGGCTTCAAATATTACCTTAGACACTTTTTAGCTCTGTCATCCTAGGCAAGTCAATTAAACCTCTTTGTACCTCAGCTTCCTTATTTATTGAAAAAAAATGGGAATGGGAGTTTGGATTTATTGTTATCTAAGTTCCCTTCCAGATCCAAATCTATGATTCTATGAAGTTGGCAATTAAGTCAATTATTGTGGATGCCCTCTCAGTTAATTTTTTTTGAGCGGGGGTGAGGTGGAGGTGGTGGGTAATTAATAAGGTTCTAAGCTTGCTTTGGAGTGTTTTATATCTTTGTTTTTCTCTAATATTTTTAAAGAATAATTAATATTCTATAAATATTTAATATTCCTCTATTTGGAACTGTGATGTTAGGGTGTAAGAGCAGTGGCTCCTCAGATTCTGACAAAAAAAGCTTTTTCTTATGAAAATCTTTATAGGTCTTTTTCATGTTTCCTCTGTTATTATTCTTCTAGTCTCTCCCTTAAAACTTCTCAAGGTGACTGCTTAGTGAGGTCACTTGACATTTCATTTTTTTTTAAACTTCACTATAAATCTCTGTTTTACAATAAGAAAACTCCCATGCACACATCAAAATTATGCAAGATCTCTTGAATAGCATAGCAACAAAGACAGACTCATTCAGCAAATCTCAGATTATTCATTTGAGGCCAAACATAAGACAAAGAAATGCATACTCAACAAAAGTGTTTGCCATCATCATGGAGGAAAACCAGTATAGAATTCAAGTTGAAAGGAGATTCAGTATAGCTGATGACATCTTCCAGATATGTCTGTCTGTGTTGATTTTACCTAGTCCTAGGGTTTTTGCAGTGCCTCCTGGACTAAATCGAGAGCCACTCAAAAGAGTTGTTTAACCATCGACATAGGAAAAATTAACTGCACGAAAATGCAGATTGTCCTGATTATTACATGTAACTATATAGATTGTCTTTGGAGCTCATCCATCAATAACTTTATTTAATAGACACTCTGAAGGAATAAACTGGGCCCAGAATTAAATAGAAGGAAGAAAGTGGTCTGAATTGCCTTTGGGAAATTACAATAACACCTTAACTACATCAAGCTTCTTTCTTGGGGAAAAAAAAGACCATCTTTTTAATTCCAAAATTTGCTAATGTTGCTGACTTCAGATTCCCTGATCAATCTAATTTACCAAGAATTTATAAATGAGTATCACTCACAGAACGATAGGGAAGTGCATGGTGATTGTAAGTAGACCACAACACACCAGAAGATGAGTTGGTCATATTTTGAGAGTGAGAGATAACTAATGTACAACATATGTGCTCCACTCCATTACAAAGTGAAGGAGATCCCCAAAATCTCAAGTGGATCCCTTATGGCCAATTTATTGGAAGATACATATAAGAATTTTATAGGATATGTAAGTATGGATGAATTGTAATCTGTAACTTTGGAAGCATCATCGATAAATTCACAGATCCATTGAAGTATTGAGACTATAAATGTTAGTTATAATTGTTGGTATTATTAAGAGATTTTACAAAGATTTCATAAGAAAGGCAACAGAGTATAATGGATTAGCGAGCTTGCCTGGAAGCCTGGAAAAACTGCATTCAGTTCCCATTTTTGACCCATACTGGTTGTATAACCCTGACAAAATCCCATAATGTCTTTGTCCTGTAGGCAGATTTCTAAGACTACACATTGCAGAACAGGTGCCAATCAGCATGGGAGAGGGAGTTTCCATACTTGGGAGCCATTATCTGTGATGCCATTGTATGGGAAGAGTTATTTTTCCTAAAAATTCATTAAAATATACTTTTGGAGCTTAATCTATTTATTTTAGCATTGTGATTTGACTATTTCTTATTTTATGTCCATAAATACATTGTAAATTCTCTGATAACAGGGCCCATCTTATAATTCTTTTCTCCTCATCACAATGCATATAAGAGAATTGGGCTAGATAAACACTATCTCTAAAATTTTTAAAGTTGTATTTCTTTGACTTAACTCTTCTTCAAATGACCTGTTAAGAATAGATCATTTGGCATTTCAGCAAAGTTATGAGGAACCAAAAGTGATTCACAGCTGAGATTTACAAGGTGGGGGAATCTATTCAAAAGCTGACTGAAATTTTCCAGGTTATATGGAAAGAGGAGGCTATCCCCCAGGAGTTCAAGTGCACCTCCATCCTTCATCTCTATAAAGGTAAAGGAAATAGATTGTCTTATACCAATCACAGGGTATCTCTTTCTTACCCATCATTGGCAAGATTCTTGCCAGAGTCCTCCTTAATAGGCTGATCCTTCACCTGGAAGACGGTCATCTACCCAACAGTCAGTGTGGCTTCAGAAAGGGCAGAAGAACAGTCAACATGATGTTTGCTTCCTGATAACCTCAGGAGAAATTCCAGGAGCGGAACAGGTCTGTGCACAACATTTGTAGATCTGACCAACGCCTTTGATATTATTAGTTACAAAGACTTGTGGAAGTTTATGTCCAAAGTTGGTTTCCTGAAGAAGTTCATTGCTCATCAATTTCATGACAGTATTTTGCCTGCGTTCTGGATGATGGACAATGCTTTTGTTCTTTCCTATCACCAATGGAGTAAAACAAGGCTGTATGCTTGCTCCCTTGGTTTATGTTTTGGTTTTTTTTTTGAAGGTGGGAAGACAAGGCCATTGGGATTAAGTGACTTGCCCAAGGTCACACAGTTAGAAAGTATCAAGTGTCTGAGGTCGGATTTGAACTCAAGTCCTCCTGACTCCAGGGTCAGTGCTCTATTCACTGTCCTACCCATGCTTTTTAACATGATGTTTTCAGTCATGTTGTCAAATGCCTTCAATGAGGATGAACTTGACATCAAGATCAGCTATCACAGTGATGGCAAATTCTTCAACTTGAAAAGGCCACAAGTCAAAACTAAAGTGGAGAGAGTGTTGGGTGCATGAATTTTTGGTTGCAGATGATTGTGCACTCAATGCAACCTCTGAAACTGAGACGCAACAATATATGGATTGATTCCCTGCTGCTTGTGCTAATTTTAACCTAACAATTAATAACAAAGAAACACAGGTGCTCCATCAGATAGCACCATCCATATGTGGAGCCATCAGTGACAGCAAATGGAGAAGCTTTGAATGTATACTTTCCAGAGATGTACACTGATAATGAGATTGATACATGCATTTCCAGAACTAGCTCAGTGTTTGAGAGGCTCCGAAGGAAAGTGTGAGAGAGAAAAGGTATTAGACTGATTACCAAAATGAAGGTCTACAGAGCAGTTGTGCTGTGACCTCATTGTTGCATGCCTGTGAAACCTGAACAATCTACTAGTACCATATCAGGAAAATGAATCACTTCCATTTGAATTATCTTAGGAATTCTCTAAAGAACACCTGGTAGGATAAGATATCAGACACTGAGGTCCTTTCTCAAACTAAATTATCAAGCATTCAAACTCTGCTACAGAGGGTGCAATTCTGATGGCTGCATTGTTCAAACTGCAAATGTATGCTGGACAAAAAAACTATTTCATGGAGAACTCACATAAGGCAAGCACTCACATGGTGTTCAGAAAAAGTGACACAAGGACACTCTCAAGGTATCTCTTAAGAACTTTGTAATTGATTGTGTGACATAGGTGTATCAGAAAGGACCCCAGTATACACAGCAGAGCCTGCTATACACACTCTTAGATCTGCTTTTCTAAAAGGAAAGCAACTTTTGAGGGGTCAACAATCTACTTTAATCAAACACTTATATTTACCTTAATCAAGTAATTGAATAATCTACTTTAATCAAGCACAAACACACAGTTCAGGGGAAAAAGTCAGCACCTTGAACTTCAGAGAAAATACAAACAGAGAATTAAAGATCAACAGACAGGGCCTCTAATTGTCTGACCATAGGCAAAACATACATTATTACCAGAGAGAGAAGCACCAGCATCTGGGTTTTCAAAGTCAGGGGTCTTCTTAAAATCGATGCCCAAAGTCTCATCTGGCATGCGAACCTTCTTCCAAAAAAATAAGCCCCAAAGTAAAACCTCACTTCAAAGTATATGTACACTTTTCAGAGCTGAAGGGCATGACCCTGGTGACCCAATGCCTAATTAGAAACTAACAAAAGATATCTGAGGCCTATTAATGGGTGGGGAAGATCTTTAACTCTTCCTCCACCCATCAAGAACCTTATATTAACATTACAATGGGAGTCATTGGCATAGGACTGCCTAGCATGGCATGCCCTCACCAGAGAAGGTGTTGTGCTCTATGAGGAAACCAAATTGAAGTAGCTCAAAAGAAAATGTGTGATGCACAAATTTGGAGAATCTACCACAAATGTTTACATGTATTATTTCTGCCTGACCTGTGGTCGAGCATTCTGAGTTCATACTGATCTGATAAGCCACAGTTGGTTGCACTGTAACTTGACCCCAACATAGTGATGTCATTTTGGTCCTCTTTGACAAAAAAAGGATCACCAACTAAAGGGCTGTCATATGAGATAGGGATTAGATGTCTCTAGAAGGCAGAATAAGGAGCACTAAGTGGGTAGAAGCTGTAAAGAGATGATAAATTTAGGTTTGATGTCAGGGGGAAATGCCTAACAATTAGAGTAGTGAAAAAATGAAATGGAAGCAATAGATTCCGCCTCACCATAGGTCTTCCTCCCCACTTTCTCCACAAAAAATCTAGATGACTTTTTGTTAGCTATGTGGTATTGGGAAGGGGAAGGCAGAGGATGGAGATTTTTTTTCTTATTTAGGTGTGGGTTAGATTAAAATAGCGGTTCTTTTTTCTTAAAATAATATTTTATATTTTCCCAATTGCATGTAAAAATAATTTTTAACATTTGTTTTTAAAAATTTTGAGTTCCAAATTTCCTTCTCTCCCTCCTCCTCTCTTCCTGAGATGGTAAGCAATTTGATATGTCATACATGTGCAATCATGAAAAACATATTTCCAAATTATTCATGTTGAAAAAGGAAACACAGACCAAAAAAAAGGGAAAAAATAAAGTGAAAATGACATACTTCAATCTGCATTCAGATTCCATCAGTTCTTTCTCTGGAGGTGGATAGCATTATTAATCATGAGTTCTTTGGAACTGTCTTAGATCACTGTATGACTGACAATAGTTAAGTCATTCACAGTTAGATCAGTGCTTTTTAACCTAGGATCTAGGAACTTGATTTTTTAAAAAAATATTAACATGAGTATTCCTATGACATTGGTTTCTTTTGTAATCTTATATGTTTAACTTTATGTATTTAAAATGCTATTCTGAGACAGATTTGGTAAAAATCTGGTAAGATTTTTAAGGGGTCCATTAAAAACAAAAAGGTTAAGGATTCCCACTCTCAATGGCCCCTGGGGCCTCCTCCAATTTTGAGATCCTGTGATTCTGATGGTTCTAAAAACTAGACTCTAGTATCCATTCATTTCCCAATATAGGGCCAATTAACAAAGATAACATGTCATTACCCCTTATTAGTTTATTAATGACTTCTTCATTCTGGAATCTTTAGGTTTAAAATAAAGAGGTTGTTCAACATGATCTAAAAGGCTCCTTCCAGATTTCATATTCAAATAAATATGAATTATCAGTTTAAAAATACTCTTTAAAAATCATACTTCATTTTGAGAAAAGTTATGGTTTTCTTCAAAGACCATGAAAATTCTTAAATGTGTGAGTCAAACAGTGAGAGAGTAAAAACATGCCTACCAAACTGTAACTGACTATGTGCCCTAGTAAAATGAAAAGATAAGCCAAGTGTCATTGGGATAGAAATATGCAAGAATAATCAAAGAAAAAATGAAGTCAAATTGTTATTCTACACATATTTCAAACACAACAACAAGCTTAGAACCTACAAGAAATTGGAACCAATTCTATGAAAAAACAGGGATGAGTCTAGAGAACGTAATATAATCCTTACCTTTCTATTCTATTCCTTTTTTTAAAAATTAATTTATTTAACTTTTAACATTCATTTTAACAAAATTTTGGGTTACAAATTTTCTCCCCTTTTATCCCCTTCCCCCCCCCAAACACCAAGCATTCTAATTGCCCCTATGACCAATCTGCTCTCTCTTCTATCATTCCTCTCTGCCCTTGTCTCCATCTTCTCTTTTGACCTGTAGGGCCAGATAACTTTCTATACCCCTTTACCTGTATTTCTTATTTCCTAGTGGCAAGAACATTACTCGACAGTTGATCCTAACACTTTGAGTTCCAACTTCTTTACCTCCCTCCCTCCCCACCCCTTCCCTTTGGAAGGCAAGCAATTCAATATAGGCCAAATCTGTGTAGTTTTGCAAATGACTTCCATAATAGTTATGTTGTATAAGACTAACTATATTTCCCTCCATCCTATCCTGTCTCCCATTACTTCTATTCTCTTTTGATCTTGTCCCTCCCCATAAGTGTCGACCTCAAATTGCTCCCTCTTCCCCATGTCCTCCCTTCCATCATCCCCCCCACCCTGCTTATCCCCTTATCCCCCACTTTCCTGTATTGTAAGATAGGTTTTCATACCAAAATTAGTGTGCATTTTATTCTTTCCTTTAGTGGAATGTGATGAGAGTAAACTTCATGTTTTTCTCTCACCTCCCCTCTTTATCCCTCCACTAATAAGTCTTTTGCCTGCCTCTTTTATGAGAGATAATTTGCCCCATTCCATTTCTCCCTTTCTCCTCCCAATATATTTCTCTCTCACTGCTTGATTTCATTTTTTAGGATATGATCCCATCCTCTTCAATTCACTCTGTGCACTCTGTCTCTATGTGTGTGTGCATGTGTGCATGTGTGTGTGTGTAATCCCACCCAGTACCCAGATACTGAAATGTTTCAAGAGTTACAAATATTGTCTTTCCATGTAGGAATGTAAACAGTTCAACTTTAGTAAGTCCCTTATGATTTCTCTTTGCTGTTTACCTTTTCATGCTTCTCTTCATTCTTGTGTTTGAAAGTCAAATTTTCTTTTCAGCTCTGGTCTTTTCATCAAGAATGCTTGAAAATCTTCTATTTCATTGAAAGACCAATATTTCCCCTGAAGTATTATACTCAGTTTTGCTGGGTAGGTGATTCTTGGTTTTAGTCCTAGCTCCTTTCACTTCTGGAATATCCTTTTCCATGCCCTTCGATCCCTTAATGTAGAAGCTGTTAGATCTTGTGTTATCCTGATTGTATTTCCACAATACTTGAATTGTTTCTTTCTAGCTGCTTGCAATATTTTCTCCTTGACCTGGGAACTCTGGAATTTGGCCACAGTGTTCCTAGGAGTTTCTCTTTTTGGATCTCTTTCATGCGGTGTTCTGTGGATTCCTTGAATATTTATTTTGCCCTCTGGTTCTAGAATCTCAGGGCAGTTTTCCTTGATAATTTCATGAAAGATGATGTCTAGGCTCTTTTTGATCATGGCTTTCAGGTAGTCCCATAATTTTTAAATTGTCTCTCCTGGATCTATTTTCCAGGTCAGTTGTTTTTCCAATGAGATATTTCACATTATCTTCCATTTTTTCATTCTTTTGGTTTGGTTTTGTGATTTCTTGGTTTCTTATGAAGTCATTAGCCTCCATCTGTTCCATTCTAATTTTGAAAGAACTATTTTCTTCAGTGAGCTTTTGAATCTCCTTTTCCATTTGGTTAATTCTGCTTTTGAAAGCATTCTTCTCCTCATTGGCTTTTTGAACCTCTTTTGCCAATTGAGTTAGCCTATTTTTCAAGGTGTTATTTTCTTCAGCATTTTTTTGGGTCTCCTTTAGCAGGGTGCTGACCTGCTGTTCATGCTTTGACTTCATGTCTCTCATTTCTCTTCCCACCTTTTCCTCCACCTCTCTAACTTGATTTTCAAAATTCTTTTTGAGCTCTTCCATGGCCTGAGCCCATTGGGTGGGCTGGGACACAGAAGCCTTGACTTCTGTGTCTTTGCCTGATGGTAAGCATTGTTCTTCCTCATCAGAAAGGAAGGGAGGAAATGCCTGTTCACCAAGAAAGTAACCTTCTATAGTCTTATTTCTTTTCCCTTTTCTGGGCATTTTCCCAGCCAGTGACTTGACCTCTGAATATTCTCCTCATACCCACCTCGCCTCCTGCTCCTCCCAGCCAGCACTTGGGGTCTGAGGTTCAAATTCTGCTCCCCAGCCTCAGGGCTTTGGGCAGGGGCAGGGCTGTTATTCAGTGTGAGATTAAGTTCAGGTGCTCAGGTTGGGGCAGGGCCGCCTCTCAGGCTCAGTTCCCTCAGGGGGTTTATGCAGAGACCTTCAACAATGGATCCAGGCTCCTGCCTGCTTGGGGAGCCCTGCTCTGCCACTGCCTCAGCTTCTGCCTCCCGAGGGGGCCTGAGTTATGGGGGCACCCCACTCCCTTCTCGACCCTCCAGAGACCCTCTCACCAACCCCCGTCACCTGTGGGTGGAGGGACCTGCGTGGCCACTGGAGATCCTGTCCCTGAAGCCTACTTGGATCTGTTCCTCTCGGTGCCGTGGCCGCGGCAGGGCTGGGCTGGGCTCCGCGTCTGCAGCGCGATGGACCTTTTGCGAGAGGTTTGCAGGTCCCTCTGGAACAGAAATCTCCTTCGCTCCACTGTTTTGTGGCCTCACTGCTCCAGAATTCGCCGTGAGTTACTTTATACAGATGTTCTATGGGTTGTGGGTTCAGAGCTATGTGTATGTGCGTCTTTCTACTCCGCCATCTTGGCTCTGCCCCCCTATTCTATTCCTTTATAAGTTTGTTTTCATGGGAATTCATGGTTTTGGTTAAATAACTTATGCAGCTCATTGCCAAATTGAGATTTAGATTAAGAAAAGAAATAAATATGCCCTCAAATAGAACCTGCCCATCTCCCTGCCAAACAAAG
Source organism: Notamacropus eugenii (assembly GCF_028372415.1). Taxonomy (NCBI): domain Eukaryota; kingdom Metazoa; phylum Chordata; class Mammalia; order Diprotodontia; family Macropodidae; genus Notamacropus; species Notamacropus eugenii. The sequence continues at coordinate 401,829,823 of NC_092873.1, forward strand.
GTAGATGGTACCTAATTTTCTAGTCAATGCACCAAAGATAAGGACCTTAATAGGACTTAGTATTTTTTCTCCCTAAAGTTGAGCTTCTTAAGAATTTCACTCTTTTTGCCAATGGGACCACATAATGGTTAGTAAAATAGGATTTTTTGCTGTTTTTGTTTTAGTGTAATCAGGAACTATAATGTCTCTATTTGAATGTGATTGGGGAGGATCTTTCCTACCCATGGATGGGCCTGCCCATTTTGGGAAGCTTGATTAGGGGAGTTGCTTTGTAGGAGTGTCCCAAATACCTTTTGTTTTTTCTATTGAGGTACTGGGTCAGAGGGTTATACCCTGTGGCTATAAAAAGTATACAAATACTCTGAGGGTGAGGTTTTACTTTGGGACTTAGTTTTTGAAAGAAGTTTTGTATGTCATATGAGAAGCTGTTAAGCAGCCTCCAGCTTTGAAAACCCAGATATTGGTGTTTCCCTCTCTAATAAAGATGCATGCATGTTTGTGATCAGGCAGTTTGGAAGCGCTGTCTGTTGATTTCTGATTTCTCTGAAATTTTGACTTTGATTTTCTCTGATATCTGTGCTTGATTAAAGTGATTGTTAACCCCTCAAAAGATGTCTTTCCTTTCAGGGAAGCAAATCAAAGAACCTGTTACAGCAGACCCTCCTGTGTATGTTGGGGTGCTTACTGATAGAGACCATTATTCACACAGCCTATGTTTTAAATCTTTTACTCTTCCTTCTTCCTCACTTTGTATTTCCAATCAGTTACCAAACCATCTTGATGTAGGTTTCAGCCTTGTTTGTTTTTCATGGTAATAGATAGCATCTATTATTTATGACCCTAGTTCTTTCTAAATAAGTGGATAGAGAGTTGGGCATGAAATCCTTTGGGTACATCTTGAACTTTTACCATAATCTAAAACAAATTTTCTATATACAATAGGCCCCTAATGAAATCCTTGTTGAATCATATTGAAAGTGTTCAGGTAATGGGTAAACTAATAACCCTAATAACATCCCTATGAATTTGGCAAATAGATTTGGTTAACTGGAAGATTTCAAATGCAATTGAGAAGTTTGTCTTATAAGTCAAGGATGGTATATGAATGATTGTTCTAGGACATATGACAGGTCCAGAAGGTTTAAGAGACTTGACTAAGTTATATAGGTAATAAGGTAGAAGTTAGGTGGTTTGATGGCTAAAGCACTGGCCCAGAATCAGGAAGATCTCAATTCAAATCTAGCCTTACTCATTCACTAGTTGAGTGAGCCTGGGCAAATCACTTAACATCTGCCTGACTCAGTTTTCTTAACTATAAAATTGTGAGGATAAAATAAGATAATATTTGTAAAGGGCTTAGCATCATGCCTAGCACATAATAGATAATAAGTGCTTTTATTCTTCCTTAGCAGAAAACAGCATTCAAATTTTGGTACTTTTACTCCAAATCCACTTCTCTTCCATCACTCCACATTGTCTCCCATAAGAACTTGGTTATTTGTTCTATATTATGTTTATATTAAACTATGCAATTAGCAGCAAATAATATGCCTCTGCAGTTACTGAGCTCTGAACTAACTGCTTGTCATCATTAAATAGAATGTACTAAGCTAAGAGACATCATGGTATAATAGAAAGAGGATTGAGCAGAGAATCAAATGACCAGAGTTGTAGTTGGGGGCAGAAGTTTAAAATGGCACATGAATTTTTCATTCCTTTTTCTCTGATTTTATTGCCTCATATTCATTATACTGCTGGCCATTTGTGCCAGAAAATATTCAGTTTTCAATATGTTTGCCTTTCCATTCAAAAGCTTTCCTTTTATCCAGTCTTTCAATGTGCTATGGATTCTCTTCCTACCCTTTCTTTTAATATAACCATAGTCATTTACTTTACATATAGGGTAAAATAATCAATATATCACATGTTTCCAGATTGTCTTTTTTTGTATTAGCTGACTTTGTCTCTTTTGGGGAAGGGGGATAGTGAAGGACAATTGGGGGAGAGTTTTTATTTTTAAATCCTTTCAAAAGCACCCTGGAACTATGAGATAACATATTGCTTAGATCTATTTGCTCTCAGCCATGTGTTATCTCAGAATGCCATATGCTTTATTGTAGCATTTTCTTCAATTGGGTCCATTTCTTTAAGGTTTAAATAACTGGGGGATTTTAAGAAACTGGCTGCTTCAAAGAAAGCAATGCTGGATTTTAGTGTGTTTGACTTGGTATGTTTTCACTTACATTCTTTAAGGTTAGAATATTATTTTAAAAAATAATTTTGAGAATTAAGATACTACTAACCACAAATCACAGTATATCTGAAATACTCATTCTATTACCTATAAAGAAATAGGTATATCTTTGACCAATTGTAATTGATATAATTCTTAAAGTACTTGAATGAATCCATGATCTCATGAATGAAGGCACTGTCTTCAGCCATTCAGATTACAACCCCCCAATGTTACTTTATTTTGATTAACTCTTGCCCATGACCTATTATAAACATGTCAAAGGCCATCTAGTCAGCAGGTGGGGTGATGTATGTCTATAATCTCACTTAATTGTGAGGCTAAAGCTAGCAGATCTCTTGAGCTCAAGGGTTTTGAGCTTCAGTGGGCAATGTCAATCAGCTATCTGTATTATGTTTGGCATTAATATGATAAACCTGAAATAACAGGTGACCACGAATTTGTCCAAGGAAGGTTGAATGGACTGACCTCAGAATGTAGTTGGCCAAGGCTCCTATTCCAGTTTGTTGCGGGGATTGGGCTCATGAATTTGTAGTGGAATTGGGCTACTATACTTTTGAGCCTGTAGCCAGTGACTCAGCAGGTAGAGCACTGGGCCTGGAGTTAGGAAGATCTGCATTCAAATTTAGCCTCAAATATTTCTTATCTGTGACACTGGGTAAGTCACTTAACCTCTGACTGACTGACAAAAAAAGATCCACTGGATCCATTACAGAGGGCAATGTAAACTACTCCAATATCTTTGCCAAGAAAACCCCGAATGGTGCCATGGAGGATTGGACATGACTGAAACAACTGAACAACAACAACTTCTATGCTGGGCAAGATAGGGAGAGCTAGTCACTACGAGAACAAACACACAAACAAAAACAGTCATAAAAACCCTTAAAAAAAAACCCTTTAAAAACCCCAAAACCTTTTTTAAAAAAAAGACAGCTCAGTATTCTAGAGGACTTCTTCCAATTATCTTGACCTGTTGAGGATATCATAAAACATATGGGCAATCCTTTGGTTATTCTTTGTTCTTAATATGTGACAAAGCCCCCTTTCTTTTCAAGCCATACGTATTTTTGATCCTTAATGCATGTCTATCACATAATTTTTGGTTGTGAAGGTAATACCGCTTATGTTTGTTCATCTCAACCCCTTCATTGTCCTTTGGGTGACCTTCCATTTAACAGTCATAATAATAACTATGATGTATAAAGTATTTTAGATTTTGCAAAATATTTTATTTTCAGCATTCCATTTGAATCTAAGAATCCATTGTGATAGGCAACACATAATATTAAAGGAACTGTTGTTCAGAAAGTTAAATGACTTGTCCATGGTTATATCACTAGTAAGCATCAGGAAAGGTATTTTCTTGACCTCCCAAGTCCATCACTGGAGGTTCGCCATCACAATGCCTCTCTCCATTATAATTAATTCTTAATAACATTTGTTGATTGTTGGGATTGGAAGCTCAGTTCCGTGTGGACAGTCTCGGGCGGGTAAAGGTGGGAGCTTCTAAATCTTAGAGCTCTCACGAGACCCCCCCCAGGAAACGGCAGGGGATCGAGGTGAACCAAGCTATCTCGAATAATTCCGCCTCTTCCCGTGAGAAACGTGATGGGAGAGAGATCTCCCCGCCCTCGAGATTGTCCCGGATCTGGGCATACCTAGTTACCTAACAGCACGGTATTCAGATGCAAACTATGCGGCTGAAGGTTAAGTAGGATTGAGGAAGCCTGAAAGCTCTCTTAGCACGTGAGGAGCCAAGAGGACAGTAGGCTCCGCTTCTCTTCTTTCCTCTCTCCCCTCCCCCTCTCTCCCCGCTTGTACTTCTACTTCCAATCCCTTAAGATCTTAGCCTCCTTAGGAAATCTCTCCCTCTTCCTCCTAAGGAAGACCCCCTGCACTTGTAACCGAGACCCTGAAATAAAGCTCAACCCTTGTTCGACTCTGGAACGTCCTTTCTCTCATATGAGCATCCGGTTTTGGCCAACCGAAGACCTCGGAGGTGAGGTAAGAAGACTCGGGTAGCCCACACAGGCCTCTAGGCCTGGCAGTTGATATGAGAGATATAGAGTTTACACAGTAAGAAATTCTTTAGACTGTAGAAATCATTTCTATTTAGTTTTGGAATGTAATCACATATATACTTAGTACAATTCACACACAACTTTTTCTCCTTTCTTTGTGATCATATAACTGATATGTGCATAATTGACAAGAATGACCATTTTTATGATGGACAGTCCTAGGTACAGAGAATTATCTGACATCCTAGACATAATAAAATGGGTCATTGGAAAAAAAAAATCAAAGGACTAACCCAAATCTCCCAGGATTCTGCTACTAGGTTCTTTTCATGAGATAATACTGTCTTGCTGACTGAGATCCTAATATTAACAAGGAATCCACATTATGCCATAGGGGAAAGATTGGTGAAACATTTTTTCCCTTGACCTTCAGGAAAATAGGAAACACAGTGTTCTCAGTGAGGATATTTTCACTGTCACCAACATTACCCTAAGGGCTTGGGGAAGAGAAATGTTCAAATTTTATACCGAGGGGGGAGGGGGAAGGAGGAGAGAGAGATTGCATTGAGCATTTTCCTTTAGGTAAGAGTTATACTTGATGATCTTTTATTTTCTTTCCAATTCTGCTCTGATTTCACATTGAAAGGAATCAAATGGAAAGTCAGTTGGCTCTAAAGTAAAGTTTGGCCCCTCACTGATCTCTCACAATACTCCTGGGAGAGTAGAAAGTGTGCTATAATTAGATCTGTTTTATAGTTAATGATTTTATATCTGTTTCATTGTTTTGATGGAAGATACCAATTCAAAGATGTGATATCAGTCGATCATTTGTCACATTGTTATTATAGTACCACTGTTGTTTTTTAATTTCATTTATTTTATTCTGAACTTGAGAAATCAAACAAGTATTTCCACAACATAGTAGAATAGAAAAAAGATGATTGTACAGGAAACTGCAAGTTATGTGCAAGCTCCTATACCTTTTAAATATATAATAAAGTTACCATTTAACTTTATTTTTCCCTTTTCTTCCTTCCCTCCTCCCCTCTGCCCTAGAAATAGCTACCATTATACACAAATATGTGTGTATGTATGTATGTATGTATGTATACACACATACATGTAAAATCATCCTATACATACTTCTATTTATCAGTTCTTTCTCTAGATATAGAGTCTTCTTCCATATGTATGGATAGGCAAACAATTTACGAATAAATAAGAGATAGAGGGCACCACCATTTTGAATGAATTGTCGAATTAAGAAAGAAATCCTGATTAAGCAGTTAATATATAAAGATATAGTTCAAAACTTAAGGAATCTATAAAGCTTCCTTGAGGTCACCAAAGAAATCAGACAGAAGCAATGTAAGCACTAGAAGATTTTCAGCCACAAGAAATAGGTATCATTCTAACACCATTTTACATTTCTGTAACACTTTCCTCCTATTGTAGGGTAGGTAATGGAAGTATTAATGTCCCCATTTTACAGATAAGAAAACTGATGCTTAGGAAGGTAAAGAGATTTGCCCATTTCAATAGTGTCAGAGTCTGGATGTAAACCAAGGCTCCCAAGTTCACGTCCAGAACTTCTTCTATTATGCCAAAGCATTCCTACTTCATCACAATCTAATATAAACATTCAGCAAGTATTTATTAAACACCAACTGTCTGCCATGAACTATACTCTATAGTGGAAATACAAAGATAAAAGTGAAATTGTGTTTGCTCAAAGAATATTTACCTTGTTTTGACAGAAACAACATATACATATAAAGGAATACACAAACTATATCCAAGACAAATGCAAGGTAAATTGTGGGAATGGCATTGGCAGCTGGCAGGGGGAATACTCTAAGGATTGAATGCAGTACCTAAAGAATTCATGATGACAGTTCTAGGAGAATTGAAAACTTTGCAAGACAGACAATGGAAAGCTACTTGACTAAGTTTAATGATCATTCTCTGGTAGGTAAGTAATAAAATCATTCCTCCTCTGACGGCTTTGGTCAAGGTTGTGAAACCTTCTATTTTAGTTCAAAATTTACTGAGGTCTGACATTGCCTCAGGACTCTACTGCAAACTTGGCCTAATAAAGACTGAACTCTTAGTTATTCCTAAGAAAAAAAGAACTCAGTCAATAGCCATTCCCCACAGCAAAGCAGATCTTTCAGTAAAAATGAGGTGAAAATCCCAAGCTCTACAACACAAAGTGCAAAGTTCCTCAGAAGGGAACAATGATTTCTTAAAATTATGGGAAAGGAGGAAATAGGTTTTAGGGGAGACTACAAACTGAATTTATTCATTTCAAAAGTCTGTCAGAAGAAGGTATTTCTCTGGTGCAATCATTCTCTTCATTTCCTTCTGACTAATTAGTTTTAAAGATATCTCTGTATTCTTCTATATTCCATCTATTATGGAGAATGATCAATTTATATGATTAATCCACTGTTAAAAGAATGTAGATTTGGAGAAAATTTTGTTTTTTCTTAAAATACTTTCTGATTCACATTTAACTTTTTTGGTAACACATCAAAACTAAGTATACTAACTTACCAAAAAATGTATTTCTCATTAACATTTAGTGAATAATTATTGGACCATGTGAGCTCTTCATACATCTTCAAACCTGTAGGTCTATGTGATATGTTATTCTTCATCTTTGTCCAACCAACTCCACCCCACCATTCTATAGTATCCTTCTTCTGACAACTCTAAGATTTGTATGTCTTTCTTCCCATGAAAATTTGCATTGATCTTATTATTTACTGCTGAGAAGGTATGGAGGAGAGGAATAGGTAAGTCAGAGTTACTTTGGATTCATGCTTGGAAGTTGGTGAATAAATCAAAGTATGTCTCTGAAGTTACCTGAGATATAAGTTCCAGGTCAATGGTAGAATAGAATGAGCACATAATGAAGAGTAAGAGATAAAATCCTAGCTATGCCAACATCTCATTTTACTATCAGCAATAAGTTACTCATCAGAGACCTGTTCACTGCATGGCCATTACCTTACTCAAAGTGAGAAACTGAAAATACCTTAGCTTGAAAGGGCCAGGGTCTCCCATTACATCCTGGGGCATCTCCAGTCATCCTGATGAATATCTGGTCACTGGACCCAGATGGCTCTGGAGGAGAAAGTGAGGCTAGTGACCTCACATAGCCCTCCCTCATTCAGATCAAAGTTAACTAAAAAGTCATGTCATCATTTCCCTGATGTCATAGTCCTCTTCGAGAATGAAGGGCAAACACAACTCATCAGGTATGATTTAAAAAGAGATTGTTGCATGGAGCCAAGACGACAGAGTAGAAGGATGGATCTGCTCTAGCTCTACTCCCATAGTCCATAAAATACCTATAAAAAATGACTCCAAGAGCAGCAGAAGCCACAAAACAACAGAGTGAAAGAGATTCCATCCCAAGACAGCCTAGAAGGCCAACAAGATAGGTCTATCACACCAGGCTCAGAGCAGAGCACAGTGTAGCCTTGGATTGCATGGCATGGACCGGACTACAGCAGGCTTGAGGGCACAGGATCATGGGTAGCAGCTGCGGTTCCCAGATTACTCAACTCAAAAACACCAAAGACAGCTTCAAAGTTCAGTGAGAGAGTGCTTTCACCTGGGTAAGAAGGGAGTAGGATCCGGCCCTAGCACCGGCCCCAGCATGGCAGCAGCCACTGCAGCAGCAGCCTCTATTTTGGGAGCCCTCAACCAAAAGACCCTGAGGGAATTGAGCAGTTGATCTGGATCTCAGTTCTGAGTGGCAGCCCTAGGGTGAGGGGAACACTGGTATGATGGAGCTGGTGGAGGTTCTGGAGAAGGAATTCTACTTACAAATCCTGGGCAAAAAAGTTTGTGGTTGCTCCCAGACCAGAGCATAGGCCAGGAGAGGAGTAAACTCCTCTCCCTTGATTGTGCCACCTTGGAGGAACTGAGAACTTACACGTCTCTAGAGTATACCCTCTTCTTGACAAAGAATTAAAAAGTCAGGTTAACTGACTGGGAAAATGCCCCAAAAAGGGAAAAAAATAAGACTATAGAATGTTACTTTCTTAGCAAAAAGGTATTTTCTTCCATCCTTTTAGATGAGGAAGAGCAAAGCATACCATCAGAGGAAGACATAAAAGTCAAGGCTTCTACATCCAAAACCTCCAAAAAATATATATGCAATGGTCTCAGACCATGGAAGAACTCAAAAAGGATTTTGAAAATCAAGTAAGAAAGATGGAGGAGAAATTGGGGGAAAAAAAATGAGAGTAATGCAAGAAAATCATGAAAAGTAAGTCAACAGCTTGCTAAAGGAAATCCAAAAAAAAAAATGCTGAAGAAAACAATACCTTTAAAAATAGACTAATCCAAATGACAAAAGAGGTCCAAAAGGTCAATGAGGAGAAGAATGCTTTAAAAAGCAGAATTGGCCAAATGGAAAAGGATGTTCAAAAGCTCACTGAAGAAAATAGTTCTTTAAAAATTAGAATGGAGCAGATGGAAGCTAATGACTTTATAATAAACCAAGAAATTACAAAACAAAACCAAAAGAATGAAAAAGTAGAAGTCAATGTGAAATATCTCATTGGAAAAGCAACTGACCTGGAAAATAGATCTAGAAGAGACAATTTAAAAATTATGGGACTACCTGAAAGTGATGATCAAAAAAGGAGTCTAAATATCATCTTTCATGAAATTACCAAGGAAAATTACCCTGATATCCAAGAACCAGAGGGTAAAATAAATATTGTAAGGATTCACTGATCACCTCCTGAAAGGAATTTGAAAACAAAAACTAGGAATATTGTAACCAAATTCCAGAGTTTCCAGGTCAAGGAGAAAATATTGCAAACAGACATAAAACACAATTCAAATATTGTGGGAATATAATCAGGATAACACAAGATCTAGCAGCTTCTACATTAAATGATTGAAGGGCTTGGATTATGATATTCCAGAAATCAAAGGAACTAAGATCAAAACCAAGAATCACCTACCCAGCAAAACTGAGTATAATACTTCAGGAGAAAAAAATGGTCACTCAATGAAATAGAGGACTTTCAAGCATTCTTGATGAAAAGACCAGAGCTGAAAAGAAAGTTTCACTTTCAAACACAAGAATCAAGAGAAGCATGAAAAGGTAAACAGGAAAGAGAAATCATAAAGGAAGGACTTACAACATAATAACTTATAACATATAATGCATGTATAATATATCATATATATTATGTTATACATATACATATTATATATAATACATATATAATGTATATGACATATTATATAACATATAATACAACATAACTTACAACATATAACTTAAACAGTTGAATTATTTACATTCCTACTTGGAAAGATCATATTTGTAACTCTTGAGACTTTTCTCAGCATTTGGGTAGTTGGAAGGATTATATTCATATAGATAGTGGGCACAGGGTGAGTTGAATAGGAAGGAAAAGTATCTAAAAAAAATAAATTAAGGGGTGAGAGAGGAATATGTTGGGAAGAGAGAGAAAAGTGGAACAGAGTAAATTATCTCTCATAAAAGAGGCAAGAAAAAGCTTTTTCAATGCAAGGGAAAAGGGGAGATCAGAGGGGAAAAGTGAAACTTATTCTCATCACATTTGATTTAAGGCAGGAATAACATGCACATTCAATTTGGAATGAAAATCTATCTTACACTACAGAAAAGTAGGAGAGAAGGGGATAAGTAGAATATAAGGGGTATGACAGAAAGGGGGCAAATGGGAGAAGGGAATAATTAGAAGTAAACACTTTTGGGGAGGGACAAGGTCAAAAGAGAGAATACAATAAATAGGGGGCAGGATAAGATGGAGGGAAATATAGTCCTTCCCAACATGACTATTATGGAAGTCTTTTGCATACCCATGCAAGTATAGCCTATACTCAATTGCCTACCTTCTCAGTGGGGATGAGTGGGGAGGGAGGAAGGGAGAGAAGTTGGAACTCAAAGTTTTAGGAATGAATGTTGAGAATTGTTTTTGCATGCAATTGGGAAATAAGGAATATAGGTAATGGGATATAGAAATCTATCTTGCCCTTCAAGAAAAGAGAGCAGATTGGGGTAAGGGAACAGAGGGGTGTGATAGAAGAGAGGACAGATTGAAGGAAGGGGTAATCAGAAGGCATAGTGTCTTGAGATGGGGGAGTGGAGAGATGGGGAGAAAATTTGGAACTCAAAATCTTGTAGAAATGAATGTTGAAGACTAAAATTAAACAAATAAATTTTTAAAAAATAAATAAAAATTGAAAAAAATAAAAAGAGATTGTTGATTAGTTGTGGATTGAGTTAAATGGCCTCTGGGTTCCCTTCCAGTTTTGACATTCTATGAATCTACCCTTATGGAACTTATTGAACAAGTGGCATATAGTCTCTTCTCTTTGGAATGGACAGTGGTTACTCAGATAAGGATGCTGAAAAAAATAATGCACAGTTTAAAGAAGAAAGACACTAATTTCAAATGCTAAATATAAGACAACTCAACTCTAGGAATATTAGGTTATGCCCCTAAAAGCAAGGCCTTTCCTTTCTTTGGCAGATATCCATATTGATAATGCATTTTTGCTTATTGTTAATTCAATTTGGCTTCTTAATGGAAAGGTCTTTCCCATCCATTAATAGACCCATGTGACCTTCATAAATCACAGGGAGGCCTGTGTCACATGAATCTACATCACATGGAACAGGAAGAGGCAGAGCTAGAGAAGAGCTGAGAAGAAGTTAGTCAGAGAGCAGTCAGAACTAAAAGATGCAGGCAAGCAGGCAGCTGGCTGTGAGTAAGAGAATGGCATTTTGTTTAAAGGATCCTGTTTGTCATTTGTTTAAGGGAGTTGGTTTGTGGGAACCCTAGCAGATAAAAGGCTTGGGGATGGTGTTGCCCTCTGCATTGATTTTGTGCACAGATTTCTTTGTTACTATGATGGATTTGGCTTTCTGATGTTTGAATAAATGTTTTGGTTCTGTCTTCTATGCAGATAGTCTGTGGTATTTTCTGATTCAGAATTGTGCTGACATATTCATGGCCACCATATGTGCTGTGAATATGATGTTGGTGCTACAATGTTTATTCAAGTTAAGCTGATGCAGACCCTATCCCACCCAGAACTCCATAGCAATTATAACCAAAGAATCCCCCGCCCCCATCATGGTTCTCCCCCTATTTTAGAATTGGTCTTGACATTGTAAGTAGTGGCTGCCTATCAGGTTGCTGAAAGAAAAGGACATGGCAGCCCTAGGGCTTTGGCCTGAATCATTGGAGAAGGCTGCTGAAACTGTCTACAAGGTCTATAATCACATATCAAGAAGAAGTCTTAGAATCTAGTAGTTCTCTCTCTTACAGTGCCAGGCTATAAGTAGGGATAGTGAGAGGAAGAGAGGGCTTCCTTTCTAGAGGGGGCTAGGGAAGGATGTATAAGTAGCTCCTTCATCAGAATCTTCTAGACATTTAGGAAGGCACAAAGATGAAAAAAGACATGGTACTATTCATGAATCTTCTTATCTACTAGGAAATATAGGATATATAAAAATAACTACTATGCAAAAATACAAAACAAGATAAAATCAAGGGATCAGAAAAGGATTTATGGAGGAAAATCTTCATGGATGTGGATCTTAAAGGATGAGTTGGATTTCATTCAGTGGAAATGATTGGAATAAGCCATTTCAGGTCTAGGGAAAATTGCATATGGAGCCTGGACAGGTTGATAAGCCAATTTGGTTGTAGGGGGTAGAATATAAGAAATAAAATCATATGAGAGAAAGATGGTGAGGTTAACTGAAGCCATATTATAAAGCACCTGGAATGCCAGGCTAAGGTATAATGACATTAATAAATAGATAATTTTGAGTTATTGAATGTTTTTCAGAAATGAAGCAATGTAATTTAAACTATACATTAGATGATGTTTCTGACAAAGGTGTATAAAGTAGAAAGGGATGAAATTTGAGGTACAAAAATCAACTAGTATGTTATCACAACAGTTTGAAAGAAATGAATACTAGTAAACCTTGCTCTAAAGTGCAGCATCACAGTAGTAGAAATATGTAAAAGGAAAGAGATGTGAAATATCCTTTGGAAGTAGTCTTTGAAATTTATTGGATAGAGGAGACAAGAGAGAGGAAGGAATAAAATATAATATCCAGGTTTTCAGAATAGTACCTAGTATAGTGGTAATACCATTAATAGTAGGAATCTAAGACAAGGAATAGGTCTAAGAAATAAGAAATTAATTTTAGACTTACAGAGTTTGAGACTCTAGCAGAATACACAGGTGAGTCATAAGATCATAGGATCATAGATTTTGAGCTGCATGGGACCATTAAAGTCATCTAGTCCAATCCCTTCATGGTCCATGGAGGGGCCAGGCTTTGGATCCAAGTCTTTGCTCAGTTAGCTGGCACAGTGGATACAGAATTATAATTAGAGTAAGGGATAACTGAATACAAACCCTGCCTCATATACTTGCTAACTGTGTGACCCCTGGCGAGTTACTTAACCTCTGCTTGCCTCAGTTTCCTCATCTATTAAACAGGGATGTCAATAATAGCATTTACTTTCCAGATTTGTTTTGAACATAAACTAATATTTTAGCAGCACTTTGCAAACATTAAAGCACTCCATGAATGCTAACTAATATTGCTGTTTTTTGACTCCAAACCTCAATATCTTTCCATTGTATTGTAGTGGGCATATTATCTAATACACAATTGGTTACGTGAATTTGTAACACAGGAGAGAAGGCACTACTGTTGTTGTAGATTTGAGAGTCATTTACTTGGAAGTGATGGAAGAAGCCAGGTGGCTAGAAGCACCAAATATAGGTAATAGAAGTCTAAATTCCTCCTTGTAGTTTTGTGCTCAGCCCACAAGGTCATTCCTTTCAACATGTTAAATTGTTAATTATGTGTTCTGGCTTGTCCTTTCTTTATGCAGAAAGGTTGAATAGTGATATTTAAGTATCCTTTTACAACAGGGGGAAATTTCTTTCAGGGCGATCATTATTAAAATTGCACAGACAACTACATAAGTAAAGATGTTTATAATGGGAATAGACTAATTCCTTTAATGGGCTCAATTTCTCTTCCTACTCACCATTATCTGTACTACCTGCTCAGAAATGTAAAAGTTCTTTTTCCATCCTCCTAATTTTGTGGACTTAGAAATATATTAATTTGGATTACTTGGATGATTCCAACACAAATGTCACTTCTAATCTAATAATAAATCTTTGTCTTACAGATCTATCCCAAGTAGAAGAAACTTCCCCTGGCAACGTAATTAATAGAAACTAGCATAGTTCTGGGTATTATATATATTAACTAAGTACTTTGAAAAGTGAGTAAAAACCAGTGGCAATCTAACAACTCTATGCTTATTATTTTCTCTTTTACTGGTAAACCAGATGTTACAGGGAGGTTGAGAGGAAGGAAAACTGGTGATATACTGGGGAGAGGGGAGAGGGTTGTCTAGTCAGTCCATTGGTATCAAACTGAAACAGAAATTCGATCCATGTAAGCCCCATACTAACTAAAAATGACAAATTCAAATTAACATTACCTTTGAGGCATTGTATTTGTATTTATTTTCTTAAACATTTCCCTGATTAAATTTTAATCTGGTTCCCTGGAGGAAACTTTGACACCTCTGAGATGTTAGCTCACTTCTAGGGCCTTAACTAGTATCTCCAGCATTCAATTTCTTCATTTGTAAATTTAGGGTAGGGTTCAGAGTGTAGTTGAGGGCAAGGTCTCGCATTAGATTACCAAAATCCCTTCTAACTCAAAAATCTATGACAGTCTAAAACAGGCTGATAGCTTACTCATGCCAGAGAATGCCTCATGCCTTATATTTCTTGTGAAATACTTTTTTCAGCCTGATTGAAAGTACACAATAAAAATGTTTTATGTGGATACTTGCCTTCCCTTTTCAAAGTACATTTCTTGTCCTGTAACATTCCTCACATTCAGACAGAAATTAAACTTCATTGCTGTCTACCTACCAGATATTATGAGCACATGTCCTTTCCTCTCAGTCCCCATTTTTATTTCCCTTTTATAGGCTCCAATCATGACTCATCGAAACATCCCTACAATGGTCTCCATTGATCTCAGGTTGTCAGTCACCAAAACACTGCAAAGAATATATTTCAGGCCCATTGCTTTATTAACAATTTGCTTTGTTGCTTTGGCTAGGCTGGCCTTCCTAATCTGTTGGCACTTGGAAAAGATGGTTGGTCCCTTCCCCAACATGGTTTGCTTCCTGGAATGATGGCTACAAGGACTGGGCTAGAAGTTTGGTTGCCTGGTTTTTGTATGAAGATCTCTCAAGAAGGGGAGACGCACCACTTCCTGAGATAGTCCACTCTACTTTTCAACAGCTCTAATTGTTAGGAATTGTTTTTCATTGATATTAAGCTTAAATTTGCCTCACTACAAGTTCTACCCATTGTTCTCATTGTTTTATATCATTTTCAGTCATTGTACCAAAATACCTTGTATGGTGTCATATACCATCAAGTATCACTCCCCCTCTCTACTCTTTCATTCTAGATAGCTCTTCCCCTTACACCAAACTATGGAATATTCCTTTTCCAAATTCATCTCCTACCACTTTTCTATATTAACCATATACTCTAACCAAATTAATCCACTCATCACCCCTTGAACTTGTCACAAATATAAGACTTACTTCAGTTGGCTTTCTGCCTATGACACATACCCCGTTCCTGCCCTATTATAACTGAAGGCAGCGTCAAACCCAAACTCCTTCATGAAATCTTCTGTGACCATCAAAGTCAATTGAGCTCTCCCGGTCCTAAGAGCTCTTATGGAATTTAGCATTTGCAATGCTGATTTGGTTCTTAAACAGAACCTAGAGAAGTCATTTTCTTTTCCTAGACAAGGGCTTAAAATTATGTCCCCTGAATTTCAAAACTGCATCCCTTTTATCCACCAGAGATTTTTAACCTTTTCTGTGACTTGTTTAACTTGAATTACTACCCCCCAAAAATACCTAGGTTTAGTGGAAAATGCAATTTCCTCACAATAAACATATGTATGCTCACAAAAAGTTATAGTAAGGCATTTTCGTATTGAACTATCATTTTGACTATGTATTTAATTAACAATAAAGGGAATGTTTGACTTTATTTTATATAGATGTGTGTGTGTGTGTGTGTGTGTGTGTGTGTGTGTGTGTATACAGAGAGAGAGAGAGAGAGAGAGAGAGAGAGAGAGAGAGAGAGAGAGAGAGCGCTTATCTCTAAAACTACATGGTAAGGTCTTAGAGAACGGGGTCCATTATTTTATGTAACTATAATATCATACTTAATAATAGCAATAAATGCTTCTGATTCTCAGCTGTGGGAGAGATTGGAAAAAGGCAAACATACTAATAAGTTATGAATTAGTCCAACTATTCTAGAAAGCAATATCAACTTAAAATAAGAAAATAATTTAAATGTCTATACCATTTTTACTCCAAGATCTTACTGTGGTTCAAAGCATTCACTGGCAAAATGCAAGCTACAATTTATGCCAAAATATCAAACAACATTGTGTGTGTGTGTGTGTGTGTGTGTGTGTGTGTGTGTGTGTGTGAGACAAAGACAGAGACAGAGACAGAGACAGAGACACAGCAACAGAGAGAAACAGAAAGATACAGACAAGGAAAAAGAGAGATATAGCAAACAGCTAGAAACAAAGTAGAGGCCTATCAATTAAGGAGTGGCTAAATAATTTGTGGTACATGAATCCAATGAAATATTATTAAACTGTAAGAAATCAACTTGTCCCTGAAGAAGAGATGAGAATACACTACCGTCATTGAATAGGTGGGGACGTTATGCAAATATAACCTTGCATACACCGTCACATTCAAGCATTATGTTTGTCAGTTTTGCTAAACTGCTTTTTCCCTTTTTTTTCCTTTTAAAATTTTTGTGGTGGTGGTGGTTACAAAGAATGACTCATAGAGCAACAAAAGCTGAGGGATGTATTCAGAAGTGAAGGTGAAATGTTTTCATGAACAAATTTGCCTTTATTTGGACCCCTGTTGTAAAAGTAATTGAAAAATTGCTATCTTTTAATAAGCAGTTTATAAAAAGGGAAGAAATCAATTAAGGAAAAAAATAGGATCATAATTGGAAGTATAGATTTTAGTAATTTTTACATCACAACTGCATTAGTGCACACACAGCTTTTCCCATATAAGTGATCTTGACAGGTCAGAAAATTGAGCCCATACTACTATGATGAAATTTAATAAGGACAAATATAAAGTCTTACCCTTAGGTTAAAAAAATAATTTAAAAAGTAAAGGAATTGAACCAAATTACATACAAGATGAGACTTATTCTGGAATGTAATTAGATTATTGTAAAAAATGTCTGGGAGTTTTGTTTGTCCACAGTTTGATAAACCAACAGGGAAATGCAGCTATTAAAAACTAATCTGACAAAATCTTAGCCTACATTCCTATAGTGTCATCAGAAGTCATCATCCCATTGTACACTTCTTTTTTTGTTTGTTTTTGAATTTGTCATTTAATCATGACAAAGTTACAATGAATATCTGAAAGTTACCTCTTCATTACATTCTTAGAAAGTTCCTGTGGTTAGGAAGGTGGTTTTGAGATATTAAGCACATTGTGATCAAACAGTTTGTTTGTGACAGAGGCAGGTGGATTTACATTCAGATTCCTCTGACTGCAAGATTAGCCCATTACCTACTAAGTTCACTATTTCACCAATGTATATTAAGCCAGTTTAATTGTGGGTGTTGCATTTTCAGAGGAATATTAACAAATATGGGTAACTAGACAGTTTAACAGACAGAGCCCTGGGCCTGAAGTCAGGAAGACCTGAGTTCAAATACTAGCTGTGTGACCCTGGGTAAGTCACTTAACCTCTATTTACCTTAACTCACTGTAGAAAGAAATAGCAAATCATTCAAGTATCTGCCAAGGAAACCACACAAATAGCATGGTCGATGGAGTCATGAAGAGTTGGACATGACTGAATGACTAAACAACAAACCAACAAATTAAAATGAATCCATATATTGACCATGATAATTAGGGACTTGGAAACACAGGCATATGAGGAATATTTGAAGAAATTGGAGAGGTTTAATAAGGCTAAGAACAGACTAAGGGGAGAAAACAGACATGACAATTGTCCAGTTCCATGAAGTGCTATCGTATGGAAGAGAGAGTCATTTGTTCTGTGTTACCCTGGGGATAGTCACTAGAAGGCAATTTTGTTTCACCTAGGAAAGAATTTGGTAAAGATTAGAGTTGTCCAGGATCTTATGAAATAGCAAACTCACTTTAGAGATTCATGTAAGGGCTAGACAACCAGGAGACATAGGTTTGAGTCCTAGATTTGTCACTTACTAGGAATATGACCATGAGAAGCGATGTTTCCATCAGCTATAAGTTTGGGACAGTAATATTTGCACAACCTAACTTTCAGACTGGGATCAAGAAAAACACTTTGCAAATTTGAAAAGTCATCAGTTAGGTAGTTCAGAAGGAAAACACCATTGTGTGTGGGGGTGGGGAGCATTTTTCTATAGTAACAGTTTTAAATAATTAATAACAACATTTTTAGACTGTATTTCTCTAGTAGGCATCTAAGCATGGACCTTAGTGCTGGAATGGGCATTAAGTGATCATCAAGTCCAACCTTAACTCCATAAAAATACTACATCATTACTTCCATTTTATAGATTAGTATGAAAGGTGTTAAGTGACATGATCAAGATCAATCATCTTTAAATCCTTGTAAACCTAGATATAGTATTGGATTTGGGGTCAAGTCTTGCCTCTGACACATATTAATTATTTCACCCTGAGCAAGTCAGCTCTCCATGGCCCACACAACTCATTAAGATTATAAATTGCAGGAAGGTGTTGATGTGTCTCAGTAGAGTGATTTTCTCATGAAGTGCTCCTTACATTACTAATACAACTGGGGTTGAAGAATAGGACCTTTCAGTAGTAAGCTAACCCAAAAGTCATAAAAAAGAACCATAATGATTACCAAAACAAAGTATTTACACTACCTCAACAAAAAGTAAAACCAAATTCCAATAAAAATTACATAATAATGCATTTTCTCACGTTTGAAACTAGAATCTAACAGTGCCCTTACCCAATCCCCCAGTTTCTCTTCTGTACTTTCTTATACAACTATAAATTGAGAAGACTATTTCTGAGGTTGTGGCTGAAAGAGGTACCAAGGGGAAAGTGAGAAATATGATGATTATCCATTTACTTATTTCCAAGAAATGTGAAAAAGTGCTTAGGAAACCTCCCTCAACAGCATATTGCACTCTTGAACTGCTTCCCTCAAACAAAAATAAACATCAAGAGAACAGTAATTTATCATCTAAGCTTCACATTAATGTTCAAAATCTAGTGTTTACTACTACCCTGAGAAGTAGGTCAGCAAAAGTTAATTTTCTTGCTTCACTTACCAGCACCAGGGGCACAACATGCACAGAGAAGACAGGGTCACTGCTTATTTGATTTGATTTTTTGGTGTCCTGAACCTATTTTCTAAGCCCAAATACAATTTCCCATTGATCTGATACTATTGGTCTGGAATTGCTCTCCTCAAAACCTAACTCCAATTGAGTGACTGGAACCATGGATGACATAAAATGTATCCCTTTTAATAATCATTGGATCGCTCAGGGTCAGATAACTAACAAGTGGTAAGGCTGGGACAGAGCTACAGGCAGGAGCTTTGCACTGACTGTTCCCAAAGCACATGTCAATGTTCCATCTCCTAGGTAATTGGAGGAGGGCAATTTCTAAACAAGCTGTAAAATGGGGCAGCACTTCCAAATGCTGGAGTTTGGTGCCAAGTTACTGATGGCAACTAAGGTTGAAAGACTGATTCAGTTCCACTTTTTGACCATTAAACTATATTAGGTAACATGAAGATTGAGGAGGTGAAAATACTTTGATATTTTTTTTTTAAAATATGATCTCATCTATGTAATTATACCCCAAATGATGCAGATCAAATTTCACCCATAGCCTCTCGTCCTGGCTGATATCTGCCCACATTCTCCTTATATCAGTCATAGGGAATTGACTCTATGTGCTGGTGGGAGGAGGTTCCTCTAGTTATCTTGACAGTGTATGGATATCAGTGGTACGTATGGGATAACCACTGGTTAACCCTCATCACTACAGCTTCTTTTTTGGTAGTTCAGCTCTTTTATAATCTCCTATAGGTCACTTCTCTTATGTCATTCTTAGCTGAGTATGGACTATTCTCATATATAGAAAGATCCCGTCTATTGCCCTCTGAGTAACTATCAACTTTAACTCTTAAACAACTGAGAGATTTTGTAATTCAAAACCATATAACCAACACTAAGAGAATATTTTTAAGACATGAACCCTTTTTTTGAGGAAAAAGCTTAGGGTCATTAAAAACATAGCAGTGTCCCAAAGTCAAGCTAGCCCATTGTGAATTTAGAAAATCAGGTCAGTGAGGGAAAGAATAAAGTAGCTTGAAGTATTTATTATAAAAAGTACAATAAAGAACAGGTTTAAAAAAGAGAGAGCTAGATTGAGGTAAATGCCAGCTTAATTTTAAGGATTGTTCCTAACTTCCTATCTACAAGACAGAGAAAAATAGAGAAAATTTGCTAGCCATGGTCAAATCACTACTCTACTTATAAATGTTTTATTGCTCCTAATCACAGAATTTAAACTGTTTTGCTTGGTATTCAGTCTAGCACCACTCTGTCTTTTTAGTCATATTCCTGTTATATACTTGCTGCACTTGGCCAGAAGTCTACAAATGTTCTTGATCACATACCTCATCATTAAAAATATATGATCATAAATCTCAATATATGCAT
Source organism: Notamacropus eugenii (assembly GCF_028372415.1). NCBI lineage: Eukaryota > Metazoa > Chordata > Mammalia > Diprotodontia > Macropodidae > Notamacropus > Notamacropus eugenii. Next base: position 401,849,996 of record NC_092873.1, read on the forward strand.
ATTTACTTATTTCTAAGTTGCATATATTTGCTACATTTAGTAATATCCTAATAATCATGTACCTAATATAAATTTTTAAGTGATGAGATAAAAGTGAAATAGCACTTGATCTTAAGAGTCAGTAGAAAACCGTTGTAGTTTATTGAATAGGTGAGCGATATGATGAGACTTATGCTTTAGGAAAAATCACTTTAGTAGTTGTATGGAAGATAGATTAGAGTGGAGGGCCTTGGAGAGCCTTGAGATGGGCTAATCAATTAGAAAGCTATTGCAATAGTCCAGATGACAGGTGATGAGCTGAACTAGGATGAATTAAGGGTGGCAGCTGTATGAATATAGAGAAGATAGATAACAGAGATGCAAAGGGAGAAAAGACAAGATTTTTCATTTGGCTAGATACGTGGACTGAGGGAGGTATGGAAGTTTTGAGCTTGGCAGAGTAGAAGGATGGTGATGCCTTAAAAGATAATAGGAAAGTTCAGAAGATGAGTGAGTAGTGGAGGGAACAATATAATGAGAACTGTAATATGTCACAACTCATTCATGCTGGCTCATCCTAAATGACTCATTCTGTCCCACTTAAAATAAAAAAATGTAGGTAATTCTCTCATTGGTAACTTCCCTGTAGCACAAAGCCAACCTTCCTAAGGACAAATGTCATAGTCATGATATGCTTGAGACAGACAGAGATGGCTATGCTGAAAGGCAGGTTGGAATTTTCTCACTGGCACATATATAGCTGATGCTCCTGGTACTTATGTAATAGGTTATAACTGGGTTATAACCCAGTTGGTTGGAAATTGGGTTCAGAGCAAGGGAGGTTGGTAGATTGCACAGAGAAAGGAAGGAAGAGTGGGGAGACTTTGATTTTAGGGTATGTATGGTTATCCTGGAGACAAGTTTCACCATTGGTGATAGCAGGGAGGATGGGATGTAGCCCATCTTCCTACCCTTTAACTGGTTAATCATATACCAACTGTAGTCTTTCTATGGCCTTAATTTTAGAAATCACTATTCTAGATGAGGTAGATAACTCTGTAACCTGAACATTCTTCATTTTTCCTTCTTTGTGCCACTATTTATATTGTGCTATGTTTCTAAATTGTTCTTCCCTTTTGTTTTCTTAAGTTCTTTTAAAGTTCTTTTAAAGTTCAACTTAGATGCTATCTCCCTCATGAAGTTTTCCCTGATCCTCCGTAATGGCTATCAATACTATTTTGAACTCTTTTAGTAGATTTATAAAGTATTATTTTGCATCATTATCAGTGTCTTCCCCTGAGTAAAGAAGATCTTATCTATACAGTGTTTTGCACTTAATAGAAGACATATGTGTGTATGCGCATGTATATATGTGCGTAACATATACCCATATATATATATTATAATACACATGTAATATAATCATATATATATATAATCAGCAGTTCATTTGATCTCAACAACTCAATGAAGTTGGTACTACAGGTTTCCACCATTTCCATTTTACATCTAAGGATTCTGAGTTTCAGCAAGTTTAAGTGACTTGATCAGTCATACAGCTATGAAACTACTAGCAGCAACCACCAGTTCAAATAAATTTGTAGAGGGAAGATTTGAATGTGAGTTTTGCAAAGTCTTTCATGTCCCCCAGTGTCCTATACTTCCTTCCATTAAGTATGGCTGGCAAACATCCGTATAGTTTCTGGGTAGCTGCGTATTCTTCATTCCTGGTGATTTGAAAGAAAAGGATTGACAAAGACTTCTTTGGGAAAGGGGATTGGATTAAGTGCCCATCCCTGGTTTATTCTTAATCCTCTCATATGCCAGAAGTCATTGTACCTTAAACTCAAAATCACACAGTTCCCAACTTACAGATTCAGAGCCTTCTAACAGTTTTCAAATTATTATTTGAGAATCAGAAATCTGAAGCCATATCCTCCCTAAAAATAACATTGTCCAAAGCCCTCATACTAGCCCACAAAAGCTTATTTAACTCTAAATGTCCCTGAAAATAGGTCCAGTAGCTCTATAGAACCTGACCACCATTTATATGAAATGAGCATGTATATTATTATTAAATGTTATGTATATAGACTACATTGTATAATGTTTTGTATTATATTGTAATTATACATTTTATATAATTATTAATTATACACCATGAAAGAGGGGCAGCTAGGTGGTACAGTGGGTAGAATGCCAGGCCTGAAATCAGGAAGACATCTTCCTGAGTTTAAATCTGGCCTCAGACACCGACTAGTTCTGTGACCCTGGGCCAGTCACTTAACTCTCTTTTCCTTGTTTCCTCATCTGTCAAATGAGCTAGAGAAGGAAATGGCAAACCACTTCTGCATCTTTGCCAAAAAAAAGTCCAAAACTGAGTCACAGAGTTGGACACAACTGAACAACAAAAATTTATAACAATGTTTCAAGTTACAGATTAAGGTTCTCAGAAGTCTCAATCAGGAATGCACACTTTCTGTCTCTGTCTCTCTATCTGTCTCTGTCTCTGTCTTTCTGTCTCTGTCTCTCTCTCTCTGTCTCTCTCGCTGTCTCTGTCTCTCTGTTTCTCTCTCTCTCTGTTTCTGTCTCTCTCTCTGTTTCTGTCTCTGTGTCTCTCTCTGTCTCTGTCTCTCTCTGTCTGTCTCTCTGTTTCTCTGTCTGTCTCTCTGTTTCTCTGTCTGTCTCTGTCTCTCTCTGTCTTTGTCTCTCTCTCTCTCTGTCTCTGTCTCTCTCTCTGTCTCTCTGTGTCTCTCTCTCTGTCTCTGTCTGTCTCTCTCTCTGTCTCTCTGTGTCTCTCTCTGTCTCTGTATGTCTCTCTGTCTGTCTCTCTCTCTGTCTCTGTCTGTCTGTCTCTGTCTGTCTCTGTCTGTCTCTCTGTCTCTCTGTCTCTCTCTGTCTCTCTGTCTCTGTCTCTGTCTCTGTCTCTGTCTCTCTCTCTCTCTCTCTCTCTCTTTCAATAAGGAATATTGTTCTTATTACCTCTAAGCTATTGATGGTGGTTCCCTTAACTGTTTTTCACTCAGAGTCTCCATCAAGACTGAAGGTTGGGCAATTGAGACTTTGGAATTCATAGCTGAGAAGGTGGTTCCGGGATGAAGATCTAGATTGAGGTTAAATAAGTAAGATGTGACCATTGGAGGTGAGGAGGTCAATATGGAAATAGAGAAACAAAATGGGAAGAGGAATCTGGCACTTAGGATAGGGGAGGGTCTCAGGAAGGGAAAATTATAAAGTCTAACCTGGTTTTCCTCCCTGATCTCCTTCCTATGTCCTTTCCTCTTCTTCTTTCTTCTTTTCCCCCTCAATGTTACCCTCAGTGCTGGGTCAAATCATGAAGCAGAGACTAAGATAGGTGAGGAAAAAGTAGTACTTAGAAACTCAAGAGCAGGTAGTAAGACAGTGTTTCTTCCCTTCGTCCCCTCTACCAGATGTAGGAAATAAAGAGGGGGAAAAGCTGAATGGAGGGAAATAGGAAATGACTGAAGTATATGCTTTCTTCCCTCTCTTTTCTTTTTTCTCTTTCCTCTCCAACAGGAGGGGAGGATGAAGAGCAGTGGAGGCTGCGGGGGTGCAGAAACGGAAAAGAGACCCTAGTGGAGAGAATTCCCCATGTTAGGAGGAGAGGGAAGATACAAGAGTTTTTGTAGCCACTAGATTGAGGGAGTCATTAGTAGCTAGGAACTACTCCAAAAGGAACTGGTAAATCAAGAAATTAATGTAACACGTACAACTACTAGTAACTACCCCAAGACAAAATAAACCTGGGGATTTCTTTACAACTTGATAGAAATTTAAAATATCTCTGAAAGAAGCTGGAAATCACTGGAGTGTATGAGGGGGGAAAGGGAAAAAACAGTACCGTTGGCATGGGCCATTACTTAGAAGTTCTGGGGGGGGCGGCTTTTGGCATTAGTGAAAAATCACTTTTCCTGTTCACTTTAAATTTCTCACAACCCCCAAAGTATTTCACCAAACTATGAGGAAAAAGAATTAGTATATATTAAGCACCTACTATGTAATACTGTGCTAAATGCTTTACAATTATTATCTTATTTAATCTTCACAATAGACCTGTAATAGGGATTATTATTATTGTCCCCATTTTCCAGATGAGGAAACTGAGGCAAAAAAAAAGTTAAGTGTTTTACCCAGGGTCACACGGCTAATAACCATGCAAAGTGGAATTTGAATTCAGGTCTTCCAGACCCAGTAGTCTATCCACTGCACCATTCAACTGACTCTGTGAAAATGTGGCAATCAACTCAGTTTTAAGACTGGTGACAACAAGTTTTTGAAATAAGTCTTTGAAAGGCTTTGATTTAGCAAGCAATCAAGGCCAAGAGAAGAGAAGAGAAGGGGGAGGGAAGAGAGGGCCATGCACAGAATGGACAGGGTATAGAAAACATGGAAAAAGATATTGCAGAAATAAGGAAATATGATGAAAAAAGATTGTAAATCAGAGGGCTTGGGTTTGATTCCTTATCCTTCTTTTTCCAGGAAATCTCCAGTGAGAAATTAGGCAAGTCAGTTAAAATGATCTGGGTCTTAGCTTTGATCAGATAACAAGGGGTTTAGACTAGAAAACATCTAGGGTTCCTTCTAATTGTTAATCTATGAGACAGAGGGAAGTGGGAATTGTCTGGAGGATGTTCCTGCCTCCCTTTTTTTTTTGTTTCCCCTTTTCTTCCCCAATAAACAATTCTCATGACCCAACAATTTCAATGCAATAGTGAACAGTTACATGGAGGAAATCTGTGGAAACCACCAAATGAAAGCTATATGTGACCTGGCATGGGACAAATGCAAGTTTGTCCTAGAATGCACTGAGACATACCAAAGGCATGGAGGAAAAAAAAAGAAACATGAAAATTGTGAGCAGGTGACTGTCAAATAGGATTGTGGAAAGAAGGCATTCTCAAGGCAATGGAGAAAGCACTATTTAGTTAGCAGAACACAACAAATCATGCTTTGCTTTCCACCATTCTCTACATCCTAGTATTAAGAAAACTGAATTTCAGAATTCTGTTTCTTATAATATTATTATATAGTCTATAGCTATGCCAGTGTTAGGTGGAGTAGCTAATGGAACATTAGAATTCATGGTTGAATTTTATATTTTCCCACCATAGCTAGAATTTTCTATTACTAGACAACTGGGAAGCACAGGGTGAGATTTAAGTTTGAATGTCTCTTTTTAGCAGGAGTTTGCCAAAACAACTGATTATACTGTTAAGTAATTCAGCAGCGTCTCAGAGCAAGAAGTCCCTTTAGAGGTATTTTATAATTCATCCTACATGCACGTACACATATACATATACAAACACATACACGCATGTTATTTTCCTTTTCTGATCTCCATTTTTTAGACATTCTCTGGACTCTCTGAAGGATGATCTGAAAAGAGAAGTCTGAATTAGATTATTGATTGAAGTAATGTTGTCTCACAGAATAAGTTTTTATTAGAGAATTTCACAATAACCTGGCAGCTGTCCCTTGGTTGTTATGTGCTTTAAGGAATGCACATGAAATTAGAAAAAATAATGACTTATTTCAAGAGTCTTATGGGGTTAACTTCTTCAAGTATCTAACAAAGAAAGATCTTAAGGATCTGTAAAATTTAAATCAGAAATGACATATTCTACAATATACAGATGGTATTTTTTTTAACATTTCCCTATCTGATTACACTCTTACCTATGGTTTGGCACTACCTGAAAAAACACAGACTATCAACAGTCAAGTCAAAAGCAGGAGGGCTATTGTTGAAATTCTAATATCTGACAATGTTTGACAAGTTGCTTCGTATCTTTTTTTTCCCCTTAGTTTTCACATCTGTACAATAAAGCTATTAAAAGCCCTCTGTGGTTGCTAAAAATAATGATCCTACACTATGACTACTAAATTGTATTCTAAATATTAAAAACATAAGATCTTGAGTAGAATTTTTCCTTGATTTACTGATATTTGTCCACTTTTCAAATATGCTAAAGAAAAATGCATGTTCATTACTTTATAAAATTTATACCTTTTGAAACCAAGGTTTATAATTTCCCCTGATATAAACTGGTAATATTGAATTTAAGTAGATTTTTTTAAAGTCTTAAATTAATTTTTTAAATCCTGAAGCATGACAAATGATCCTCTTTGTTTGTTTGTTTGTTTGTTTTTGCAGGAAAGAGTTAAACTTTGTGGACTGAATCTACCATAAGTTCATAGTATCTTACTTCAGTTAGACCTTGACTGCATTTCAGCACTCCTCATTTATCCTTCTTGATTCTCTGTGGAACTACTCAGAACATCTATTCCAGACATGATGATCCATTACATTGCACATACTACAATTACTATTGCTACTTATTGACCCTTCAACCCCACTCTCAAAAGCGATCAGTAGTTTCCAAATTACCAAATTGAGCAGCTTTCTCCTAGTCTCAATTTTCTATACATTTCCCCCCAGTCTTCAACATGGTTAATCTTTTCTACCTTCTTGAAACTTTATTCTCCCTGTGCACATGCCACTCTACTGTTTTTCCACTAATTACTTCTTTTGTCTCTATTGCTGGATCTGTTCCCTTTTCCTATCTTTTAAATAAGGGTGATCTCTAAAACTCAGTCCATCACTTTATGAAGGCCTTATGTTTTGCATATACATATATATAGATATACAGATATATACGCATGAGTGTATTGCATATATATGCAAAATATATGTAACATATTTTGCATGTATATATGCAATAATATATATATGAATATTTTGCACATATATGTGCTCTATGAAGCATATGAAGATATTCAACACCAGTATGTATCTTTAGCCATGAACTATCTCTTAATTTAGAACTAGTTCATAACTTAGTTCAAAATTTAATTCAGAACATTTCAAAGTGTCCTGTGGATATTTTTATTTAGAAGTACTATCATCTAGATTGTCTAAATTGTCTAAAACCAAACTCATCTTTTCCCAGACTCTCCATCTTATTTTCTGTATTTCTTGGAATGGTACCATCATCTTCCCCCAAATTTTCTGAATTGGAAAATGGGGTGCATTTTTTTTACTCCTCATTTTCTCTCATATCTACTGTCACCAAGTTCATGTAAATCTTTTGAAAATCCCTCTTAATTTTAGTACCTTCCCATTGTTCATTATTTCCTATTTACCTTGTACATGGTTTACTCATATATAGTTGTATGTATTTTTTCTCCCCCACTAAATTGTGAGCTCCTTGGGGCAGGGATTGTCTTCCACCTTTCTTTGTATCTTTGTCACTTAACACAATGCGTGGCACACAGTAGGTGTTTATTGACTAACGATAGCACCTATTTGTTGTTTCTACTGCCACTATATTCAGCCTAATTGAGGAGAGTCTGATCATTTCCACCCTGTATTTGTAATATAAACAAGTCTTACCTCACTAAATCCCAGTTTGTCCCACTTTCAATACATCCTATTAGTCAACAAGCCTTTATTAAGCACTTACTATATGTCAGGCACTGGATTCAGCTCTGAAAATACAAACTAGATAAGACCTTCATAAATTGCTACTTCGATTATGTCACTTCTTCACTCAAACATTGCCATAGGGTAAAAGTCATAACTCTCAACCTGATATTCAGAGGCCTCTAATATTCGCTCCATAACTACCTATTTAATCTTGATTTCCAGTATTACTCAACATAAACTCTCCCCTTTAGCTTCACATACATGATAGATATATGCAATCAATCTGAATATAGTTGTAACATCATAGAAACCAGTTTAAATAAATGTTATTTTAGAATGGCACCATGAATTAAGAGAAGTATTAATTAGCCCTCTAGTACTTTCCTAAGCCTCATTTTACTTGTCTTATTCCCCCTTTTTTAGCTGATGGTACAATGGTTTTCTATTTCAAAAAATATTTTATTATTCTTTATTTATTATTTTAAAAATACTTTATTATCTTTATTTTTCAAACAACAAATTTGTAATAATATGCGCCCCAGCCAAAAAGAGTAATTATCCTACACAAATGAGGTGCTAGAGGAAGAACAGATGTAGAAATTAGATGGGGACAGAGGGTTCATAAGTCTGGAAATGTACTTTTATCAGGACTAGGTTCAAGAGGGAACAAGACATATGTCTAGAAGAATATAAAAGTCTTCTAAATTCAGAAAGAAATACTAAGAGGATAGGGAAGGGAGGATAGGAGAAGGGAGAAATCTTTAGAGGAGGGTAAAGAAATAGGTTAAAAAGGATAGACAGATATTTAGATTAATGGGAATTGTTGTTGTTCTTGTGTTCGTCCTTCCTTTTCAAAAAGGATGATGACATCAGAGAAATGATGACATGACTTGCAGTTGACTTTGTTTTGAGTGAGGGAGGGTTGTTCAAGGTCACCGACCTCACTTTCTCCTCCTGAGTCATCTGGATCCGGTGACCAGATATTCATCAGGATGGCTGGAGATGGCCCAGGATGCAATGAGAAATTGATAGGGATGGGAGGATAAGGGAGGGATCCTTCGAGGCAAGGTAGGTTAAGTAATAAGAGGGCAAGGTAGTGGGTAGAAGTAAATTATAAGAATCAGATGGGAAAGGAAATAAGAGATACACACAAACAAAATAAAGATGAAGAGAAGAGTTTGTTAGGGAAATAGGAGTAGGAGTGGTTATCATGATTTCAGACAAAGTTAAGGCTAAAATAGATTTAATCAGAAGAGAAAAATAGGGACACTACACTGTGTCAGCCATATTTATCAAATGCTATCCACCCTCAGAGAAACAAAGGATAAATTAGTATAGTATGACCTTGTATAGAAGTATAGGAATACATACATTTATAAATGACTATGATTATCAATATCTAAGTATATGTATGTATGTGTATGTATGTATGTATGGGTATATTTATGTTATGTATATATATATACATATATATATATATCTTTGTATATGTCTATATTTGTGTATGTGAATATATGCATACAAGTATGTATATATGTATGTATATCTCTATATTTATGTATAAATATATCCACACTTAATTGTAGCCCTCTGGAGAAGGTAGAGGAGAAAAGAGGAAAAAAAAGAACAAAGTAAAAAGTGCACAGCAAACAACAAAAGAAAACTTACAAGGAAGCAAAGATGGACAGTTCTCAACACAATGCACAGTATTTACTTTATAGGCTTTCTTGAAGTAGAAATCTATTGCTATATATTTTAAATCCTCTCTCATATTCTGCTGTATGTGGCAATGTGTTTTTTTCTTTTCTTATTTTGTATTATTTTAGTTTTGGTATTCAAGTTTGTTTTTTCTTTCCTTATTGATAAAATAAAAATATTACATATATTAGATATGAAAATAAAAAAGCACATATTAGATATAATTAGAAAATAGTTAAAATAGTATGTGTGCCAGGCTTGCCACCCCAAATAAACTGCAGGTTCTTTGATAAAGGAAACTTATGCTCCCAAGTATGCCCAAACATTGAGGTGGATTTTTTTTAGATAATATGAAGTGTTAATGTGTTTACAATTTTAGTCACCAAAAAACAAAATAAACTTAATATGTGCCTAGGAAGCACTTGGAAACTTCACTCTACATTGCTGATATTCCTGGTTTCAAGTCCGTGAAACAAGATATCCCTTCTAGAAAAAGCTCATTATTTCTAAACTTACCACCATTCTTCTAACTCAAGCCTTGATTGACACCACCTCTCTCAGCCTTCTCTCCCCTCTTATTGGAGGGCTGGAGGGTAGTATAATATATGCCTCTCAATGCCTTCCTTTATAAAAGAAAGAAACTAGAATTCTGGGAGGCAAGATGGCAGAGTAAACAGTAAATTAATCTTAACTTTCCCATATTTGCCTCCAAGCAACCATAAAATATCACCCTGAAACAAATGCTGGAACAGTAGAATCAGCAAAAAGACCAGGCAAAATAATCTTTTAGTCCAAGAAACTTAGAAGATTGTCAAGGAAGATCTGTCTGACTCAGGCAAAAGGGAAATACAGTCCAGGACAGGAAGCATCTCAGCAAGCCAGCAGCAGCAAGCCTCATCTCAGCAAACCAATGGAAGATCTTGAGCCCTAGTGTGGTACAGCAAGCAAACCTCAACAAAAGGACCCCACTTCCTCAGCGTGTGCCTCAGCATAGCCAGGGGAACTGGTAAACTCTGGTTCTAAGAACTGCCACATGCTTCAGCATAGTCCCAGATAAACGGCCAATCTTCAGTAGCCAGACAGCCACATATTTATGTGTAGCCCTGGGAAAATGCATAAACAACTTACCAGCCTCAGCATGCACCAGACACCAGGTAAACTACCAAAACCTATGGCCTCCACCAGTGCCAGCCATCCCCCACGCTAGCCTTTCAGTGTAGCACCAGGTAAATAGTCAGGGCCAATAGTCCCTGTGACAAGAAATGTGAGACAGTTCTTCCATCTGGAAAGCAGAGTTCAAATTTAAAAAGAAAAGGAAAAGGGAAAAAAAAGATGAGCAAAAAACCAACAAAATAATCTGAACAAAGAAAATTATTATGGTGACAGGGAAGAACAAGACACAAACTTAGAAGAGGAAAACACTATCAAAAAATGATAGGCAAAACCCCAAAGCAAAATGGAAAGAGGTCCCAAGCCCAGAAAGAACTCACAGAAGAGCTCAAAAAGGAATTAAAAATCATATACAGAGGCAAAACAAAAACTGGGGGAAAAATGAGCACAATGCAAGAGAAAAGAGCCAACAGCTTGAAAAAAGAAAGCAACTGCTTAAAAAGTATATTTGACCAAATGGAAAAAGAGATACAAAAATCCACTGAAGAAAACTACTCCTTAAAAATTAAATATGAAAGCTGATGAAAATAGCTCCTTAAAAATTAGACCTGGGCAAGTGGACACTAATGATTCTAAGAGACACTAAGAATTAACCAAAGGAATTCAAAAGAATGAAGAAATAGAAGAAAATGTAAAATACCTCATTGGAAAAACAACTGACCTGAAAAATAGATCCAGGAGAGATAATGTCAGAATCATTGGACTTCCTGAAAGCCATCATCAAAAGGAGGACATGGGAGCATCTTTCAAGAGCTTATCAAAGAAAACTACCCTGATGTCCTAGAGCCAGAGGGCAAAATAGTCATTGAATGAATTCACCAAACACCTCAGAAAAGAGAACCCCAAAGAAAAAGCCCAAGGAACCTTATAGCTAAATTTCAAAACTATCAGGTTAAGGGAAAAAATACTGCAAACGACCAGAAAGAAATAAAGTAAACATTGGGGAGTCACAATCAGGACTTTCACAGGACTTAGCAGCTGCCCCATTGAAGGATAGGACATCATGGAACATGATATTCCAGAGGGCAAGGAGCTAGGACTACAACCAGCAATGACCCACCTGGTAAAATTAAGTATAATTTTTCAATGGGGAAAAATGATCATTCGATGAAACAGAAGGAACTCAAGCTTTCATAAGGCAAAGCCAGGACTGAACAAAAAAAAATTGATATCCAAGAGAAGTCTAAAAAGGGAAAGAGGGAAAAGAAACTATAAGGGATTCAATAAAAATGAACTGTTTACATCCATACATTGGAAGATGATACTTGTAATTCTTAAAAATTGTACCACTATACTATAGCTAGAAGCTATAGAATACTATGGCTATATACAGAGGGTATAAGATGAATGTAAGGAAATGACATTTAAAAAACCTAAGAGATGAGAAAGAGGAGTACACTGGATGCAAAAGGAATAGAAAGGGAGAAAGGAGTATATTATTTCACATAAAGTGGCTCAAAAAACCTATCGCACTGGAGGGAAAATTGGGAAGGTAGGTGATAGGCATCACTTGAACCCTCCTCTCATCAGTATTGGCTCAAAAAGGGAATAATATACACATCAACAATCAGTTGAATGTAGAAATCTATCTTACCTGGCAGGGAAGTAGGAGGGGAGGTGATTAAGTAAAGGAGCAGGGGAGGAGGGGCAGATCAGGAGAGGTGGTAGGCAGAAGCAAAACACTGGTATTAGGGGAAAGGGTGAAAGGAGAAAAAGGACAAACAGGAGGAAAAATAAGATGGAGAAAAATATACAGTAATCATAATTGTGAATGTGAATGAGTTGAACTTTCCCATAAAACAGAAGTGGATAGCAGAGTGGATCAAAAACCAGAATCCTACAATATGTTGTTTACACGAAACATACCTGAAGCAGAGAGACATACACAGAGTAAAGATAAAGGGATGGAGAAGAATTTATTATGCTTCAGTTGAAGTAAAAAAAAAAAAAGCAGGGGTAGCAATTCTGATATCAGACAAAGCAAAAGCAAAAGCAAAAGCAGACCTAATTAAAGGAGATAAGGAAGGAAACCACATCTTGCTAAAAGGTAACATAGACAATGAAGTAATAGCAATACTAAACTTATGCAGTAAGTAGCATAGCATCCAAATTCTTTAAGAAAAGTAAGTTACAGGATAATGACTGGACAAGAGATAGAGATCATTACAAAATGTAAATAGAGAATTTCAATTAAATTAAATTAAAAAGCTTTTGCACAAACAAAACCAATGCAACCAATATTAAAGGAAAGTAGAAAGTTGGAGGGGGGTAATCTTTACAGCAAGTGTCTGTGAAAAGGGCCTCATTTGTCAAATATTTGGATGACTGAGTCAAATTTGTATGAACATAAGTCATCCCCCAATTGATAAATGGTTAAAGATAGGCAGTTTTCAGATTAATAAATCAAATATGAAGAAGTACTCTAAATAACTTTTGATTAGAGAAATGCAAATTAAAACAACTCTGAGATATCACCTCACAGCTATCAGATTGGCTAATATGACAAAAAAGGAAAATGACAAATATTGGCAAAGATGTGAGAAAATTGGGACACTAATCTACTGGTGGTGGAGTTGTGAATGGATCCAACCATTCTGGAGAACAATTTGGAACTATGCCTAAAAGTCACCAAACTGTGCATACTCTTTGAGCCAGCAATAGCACAACTAAGTTTGTATCCCAAAGAGGTCATAAAAAGGGGGGAAAGGACTTATATGTACAATAAATATTTATAGCAGCCCTTTTCATGGTGAAATTATTGAAAACTGTGGAGTATATCCATCAATTAGGGAATGGCTAAATAAGCTGTAGTATATGAATGTAATAGAATACTATTGTGCTATATGAAATGATAAACAGCAAAGATTTCAGAAAAATATGCAAAGACTTGTATGAACTGATGCAAAATGAAATGAGCAGAACCTATATACACAGTATCAGCTACACTGTGTGATGATCAATTATGAATGACTCCGCTCTTCTCAGCAACATAATGATCCAAAACAAGTACAAAGAACTCACGAAGAAAAATGCTATCCACATTCAAATAAAGAGCTGATGGACTCTGAATATAGATTGAAGCATACCTTTTCATTTCCTTAACTCTTTTTCATAGCTTTTTTTTCTCTTGATCTGTTTCTCCTTTTACTAATACGGAATTATACTCTACATGATAGCACACATGTAACCAATATCATTTTAGGAAGAGGGAAGGAAGGAGAAGAATTTGGAACATATAATCTTTTAAGAATGAATGCTAAAAATTCTCTTGGCACATAATTGAAAAAAAAAATACTACTAAAAGAAAGGAGTTGGACTCTCATATTACCTCACTTTGCATCTGTTGATGTGCTGAGTTTTAAATCCCTGGAACAAGATGTCCTTATGCTGGGTAACCCATCATGTCCTCTCCCCGATTCCCACTTCCTTTTGTATGTTGTCTCTCCCCATTAGATTGTAATCTCCTTGAGGGCAAGGATAATCTTTCTATTAATTGTATTTCTGGAACTTAACACAGTGTCTGCCACATATAGATGTTTAATAAATGATTACTGAATTGGATTCGATTGGGAGACAGATAAAACTTGGTTTTCAATGCCCTCCAATGAGGCTTCCCTCACACACATGGTAAGATTATACAGTGGGACATAGTTCCAGAATTATCCTTAAACTACTCAGCTCAGTATACCTAGGATCCTCTGTACGTAACGCTATTCTACTGGGGCTCAAGAGGGAGGTCAACAGGTGAGCTGCCCCTTTAAATAAGTATACAGTAAAAGGCAAGGGTGGACAGACAGTGCTTGTTTCCCTTCAGAAATGCTATCCAAAGTTATTCAAAGGTATAATAGACAATTTTCTCCCACCCTTGTAACAGATACTTCCGGAAGGGTATATAATATATGATAATATAATATATATGTCCTGAGGAGAAATCTGCAGATGGAAAAGTCCTCTTTTTATCATCAGATAATGCACATGGATAGTGACAGTTGAGATCCTTGAAATTACCTCAGAAATTTACTTAAATTCATTCAATGAAATTTGCTCAGTTTTTAGTTGAAAATCTCTCCATACATAGCAATATAGTCCAACAAAACAAATTTCTACATTTACTCTTTATGAGTCTTACCTTGTTTTAATTCCTGTACCAAACTCCTAAAAGATATCCTTCTGAAACTTGTTCTTTTCCCATTTAAAATTATTTAAAGTTTTTACTGTTGGTATTGAAATCCAGAAAATGGGAACCAATATGTATTCCAAGGGAAATAAAGCAAGGAAAGATAACCTGAGTATATGGAGCAAAACACGATTAGAGAGAAATAGGAATTGGGGAATAAAGAATGGTGAAGCAGTAGCCATGTTCGGATCATATTGGCTTAAAAGTGAGGCCATATTACTCCTTTCACAAGGTTCTTTGGGTTCTAAAATAAGACAAATTATAGTCAGAAATATTCAGCACTTTGAAGGTGGTGATGGGTGGGGTGTGGGGTGAGGGGAAAGCTTTTTGAGTGTAGTTATTTCTAAGCTGTTTACTAATCTTCCACATACTTGACCTCAATTCCCCACAATATCCATCCATCTTTTGCTAAAAGGTCACCTGATCAGAAAGGTTAAAAGAAATATGCAATTCTCTCTACAAGAAGGGCTGAATACTTATTTTCAGCTTTTTGATATTTGATTGTAAATGCTTTCAGCCTGGAAAGACTTCAATAAGATTTGTACATCTGAAGGCAGCCAAAAAAAGGGAAGAGGAGGGAAAAGTCAAATGTTCAAAAACCTCCTTCAATCCCTCCTAAAAGAAGATTCTTCAAATGTTTAAAGAAAATTCATGCTCTAATTTTAACTTTATTTCTGGGCTTTCTATGGCTTATGGTAAATAGCGGAGCAGTATATCAAAAGGCTTCGATAAAAAAGCAAGATTTGTATTTAAGGAACATTAATCTCTTTATTAATAATTGTTTAAGGAAAGGAAAAGGGGAGAAAGAAAATGAAGTCTTAGGTTCAATAGTCTCACTGAACTTATACCTTGGAAAACATTCCAAGTTAAAGATAGCTTTTAAAATATTTCAGAAAGCTAAGGAACAACCTCCATGAAAATACTTCTGATTTTGAAAATAACTACCAATTTAAATTGTAATCTGGATTCAGATCCCACCTCTGACATACTAGGTATATGACCACAGACATGTAACTTAACCTCTCTTGTTCTGCACATACTTTCTAAGATTTTAAGTTGCAGAGGAACTTAATCAATGAAGATATTTTCACAGCGACAGTTCCCTACAATGATGAAACTATAAATCAAGACTAAAACAAAACACAGCAACAAAAATAAGCAAACAAATAAAAAGTGATAGCCTTCTAGCACTTTTATGTATGTGGTAAAAATGAATTCATGGTCAAGTGAATTTAGACTGATGTTCCCAGAAAACTTTATTTGTAGCAAGCTAAAAATAATCTATTAAGTAGATACCCTCTGAGCATCTATCTCAGTACCATTTAACTCCTTTTGCAGATTTTTTCCTTAATTCATTTTCAGTGAAGTTTTGCACAGAAGAGACACATTTTTATTTTATTTTTTCTATTTTATTTATTTATTTTTAGTTTTCAACATTCATTTCCACAAGATTTTGAGTTCCAAATTTTCTCCCCATCTCTTCCCTCCACCCACCTCAAGATAGTATGCTGATTACCCCTTCCCTATAATCTACCCTCCCTTCTACCACACCCCTCCCTTCTCTTATCCCTATCTGCTCTATTTTCTTGGAGGGCAAGATAGGTTTCTATACCCCTTTGACCGTATATTTTATTTCCCAGTTGTGTGTAAAAAAGTTTTTTAACATTTGTTTTTAAAACTTTGAGTTCCACCTTCTCTCCCTTACCCCCTCCCCACCAATCTCCACTGAGAAGGCAATCAATTTGATACATGTTATACATGTGTAGTTATGCAAAAGACTTCCAAAAAAGTGATGCTCTCAAAGACTAACTATATTTCTCTCCATCCTATCCTGCCCCTCATTCTCTCTTTTGACCCTTTGCTTCCTCAAAAGTATTTACTTCTAATTATACCCTCCTTCCATTTGCCCTCCCTTCTATTATCCCCCCTCTTATCCCCTTCTTTCCTACTTTCCTGTAGTGTAAGATAGTTCCATAGAAAATTGACTATGCATGTTATTGCCTCCTTAAGTCAAATGTGATGAGATTGAAGTTCACTTTTTCCCTCTTACCTCCCCTCTCTTCCCTTCCATTGAAAAAGCTTTCTCTTACCTCTTTTATGTGAGAGATAATTTGTCCTGTTCCATTTTCCTCTATCTCCTCCCAATATATTCCTCTCTCACTCCTTTTCAGATATCATCCCTTCCTATTCAACTCACTCTGTCATATATATATATATATGTGTGTGTGTGTGTGTGTGTGTGTGTGTGTGTGTGTGTGTGTGTGTATAATCCCTCCAACTACCCTAGTGCTGAGAAAAGTCTCAAGAGTCATAAATATTATGTTTCCATGTACTAATGTAACAGCTCAACTTTAATAAGTCCCTTAGGATTTCTCTTTCCGATTTATCTTTTCATGTTTCTCTTGATTCTTGTGTTTCAAAATCAAATTTTCTATTCAGTTCTGGTTTTTTCATCAAGAATGTTTGAAAGTTTTCTACTTCATTGAATGAGCATTTTTTCCCTGAAGTTTTGCTGGGTAGGTGATTCTTGTTTTAATCCTAGTTCCTATGACTTCTGGAATATCATATTCCAAACCCTGTGATCCCTTAATGTAGAAGCTGCTAGATCTTGTGTTATCCTGGTTGTATTTCTACAATACTCAAATTATTTCTTTCTGGCTTCTTGCAATATTTTCTCCTTGACCTGGGAGCTCTGGAATTTGGTTATAATATTCCTAGGAGTTTTCCTTTTGGGATCTCTTTCAGGAGGTAATCTGGATTCTTTCAATATTTATTTTACCCTCTGGCTCTAGAATATCAGGGCAGTTTTCCTTGATAATTTCTTGAAAGATGATGTCTAGGCTTTTTTTGATCCTGGCTTTCAGGTAGTAGCATAATTTTTAAATTGTGTCTCCCAGATCTATTTTCCAGGTCATTTGATTTTCCAGTGAGATATTTCACATTGTCTACTATTTTTCCATTCCTTTGGTTGTGTTTCATAATTTCTTGATTTTTCACAAAGTCATTAACTTTCATGTGCTCCATTCTAATCTTTAAAGAATTTTCTTCAGTGAGCTTTGGACCTCCTTTTTCATCTGGACAATTCTGCTTTTTAGGGCATTCTTCTCCTCATTGGCTTTTTGGATCTCTTTTGTCATTTGAGTTATTTTCTTCAGCATTTTTTTGGGTCTCCTTTAGCAAGCAGTTGACTTGTTTTTCATGATTTCTTGCATCACTCTCATTTTTCTTCCTGATTTTTGCTCTACTTCTCTTACATGATTTTCAAAATCCTTTTTGAACTTTTCCATGACCTGAGACCAGTTCATATTTTTTAGGAGACTTTGGATAGAGGAGCTTTGGCTTTGTTTTCTTCTGTTTACATGTTTTGGTCTTCCTTGTTAACAAAGTAAGATTCTACAGTCTGATTTTTTTTTCCAGCTTTTGCTCATTTCTCCAGCCATTTACTTGACTTTTGAGCTCTTTGTCAAGGTAGATGTCTGCTTCCAGTGGGGGTGGAGGGTTTACTGTCAGTCACTTGATTTCCCCACAATCTGTCGACTAAAGGCTCCAGAAACAGTTTCTGTCTCTGTCCCTGCTACTGCTGTGGGTTCCTCCATCTCCTACTCCCTCTGCTGCCCTGGGGCTGGGGCCAGACATCTCCACTCTCCCACACTGGTTCCACAGGCTTTTTCCACTGATCTTCCAATTTGTCCTTGGGGTTTTGGGATCCTGAAGTCTGGAAACTGTCACAAGTGTGACAGATTCAGTCTCCCTAAGGCCAGCTCAGGTCCTGTCTGTGCCAGTAAGGCCAATGCTGGACTGCACTCTGCCCTTGCATGACATGATGGACACTTCAACCTTCCAAGCTGTCTTGGGCTGGAGATTTGCTTTGCTGCATCATTTTGTGGGTTCTGCAGCTCCAGAATTTGTTTAGAGTCATTTTTATAGGTATTTGGCCAGGCTGGGGGGTAGCGCTTTAGAAGGTGCATGTTGTTACTCCACCATCTTGGCTCCCCCCCCAAAAAAAACCTTTTTAAATCTGCTCTAATTTAAATGTGAGAATTTGACTATATTAAATGACAGCAAATTGCTGAATCAAGACAATGGGATTTAAGATTATAAAATATTGACTGCCTCTATCAATCAATCAACATTTATTAAATGCCTGTTGTATGCCAGACTATAGACTAAATACTAGGTATATAAAAAGAGACAGTCTTTGCCCTCAAGGTGCTTACAATCTAATGGGGAAAACAACATGCAGACAAATATATGCCAAGCAAGCTATAGAGAGGATAAATATGAAATAATTGACAGAGGGAAGGCACTGGAATTAAGAATAGTTGGGGAGGGCTTCCTTTTAAAGGTGTGATTTTAGCTGGGACTTAAGGAAGCCAGAGCAGTCCATAGGAGCACTGAGAATGAAGTGTTCTAGACATGAGGGAGAGCCAGAGAAAATATACTGAGTTGAAAGATGGGAGTTTCTTATCCGTGGAAGACCTACGATGTCAGTGTCACTGGATCAAAGAGTACATCAAGGAGCAAAGCATAAGAATACTAAAAAGGTAGAAGAGGGCTGGGTTCTGAGGGGCTTTAATGCCAGAGTATTTTGTATTTGCTCTCAGAGGCAATTTGATATTGGAGTTCGTCATTGGATTTGGAAACTAAGAAAGCATGAGTAACTGGAGAGAGCTGCTTTTGTGGAATGATAAGATGAGAAGTCAGATTGTAAGGGGTTAAGAAGAGAGTGAAAAGAGAAAAAGTGGAGGCATTTATTGTATATGGCCTTTTGGGGGAGTTTTACCTACAAATGGCAGAAGAGATAGATAGTGGGTATGGAAGGATCAAATGAAGGATTTTTTTTGATGCGGGAAACATGGGAATATTTGTAGGCAGTAGGAAATGAGAAAAGAGAGTCATAAATGAAAATAAATGCAACAGTGGGGATGACAGAGGAGGCAATGTGTTGGAGGAGATGGGGCTTGAGCAAATAAAGGTCTTGGCAAGGAAGAAGGTGACTTCATCATTTGGGATAAGGATGAAGAAGGTGAAAGTAGCAGAAGACAGCTAAGTGATAGGACACAAGGAAGAATGGAGAAGAGAATGGCAAACGGCATCAATATTTTTCTGTAAAATATGAGGCCTGGTTCTCAGCTGAGAGAGTGAGGGAAGGAAGGACTATAAAAGGCTTGAGAAGGATGGAAAGGTTTGAGAGAGCTGCTTGGACAGTAGAAGAGTGAGCTGATGGTAGCATGGTAGGATTGCCAAGTATCAGTGAGTGCCCATGAGACTGTGTATCATAAATTTGTAGCCAATCCAGTCAGAATAATTATATGAAATCTTTAATAGTTTGCAGTCTCTAACTCAGCACAGCCCTTATCCCATCTTTTTATTCCTTTCAGCCTAAAGTTCTAAAAATAATAAGTGCTTAATAAATGGTGTTGAATGAATGAAAAAAAATAAAACAAAATACATATTTGAGGGTATGGCCTAGAAAAATCTCTTATTTTAAGTATGCCTCATATACATCCACTCAGAACCTTTAATGAGATCCTCCACAAAGAGCAGTTAATCTTAATCTCAATCTGAGAAGTGATTCAAAGATACAGAGCTTGGACTCTCTAGTCAGTTTTAACTTAAAGACAATCAAGTTTGGGGAAAATATTATGACTAGAAATATAGTCTACTCTGGTCAGGCCTCTGTTTTCATAGTCTCATCCTCATCAATAAAATAGTGATAATAACTCAACTGATAACATATTGACAAAAGGTCTTCAAGTAATTAGCTGTTTTATACATTGGTTTATAGAAATGAAGGCGTTTATAATGTTGATTCAAGGCTAGGTCATCACCATACTTAAGGAACTTGAACTTGAAAGAAAAGGAAGTTGTACAAACTATGTATCACATCACTACAGGTTATATACATTTAGTACTACCAAAGTGTGACCTGAAAGAATTGGCATTATACATCTTAAGTTCTCTGTAGTCCATTACCTAACAGAAGATAAACATTAACTACAAATATCTTTGCAGTTTACCAACTACAAAAATAGATTGCAAAATGTCATGGAGAATTCAACAAGCTATATTAGAACTAAGTCATTACCAA